>NC_133542.1:69315968-69433468 GCF_048773025.1 Camelus bactrianus | reverse complement strand
AGCACCCTGCCTCACCTTCAAGCCTCCCTCGCCCTAGGTGCGAGCCAGGCAGGTACCATCAGTCCCACATAACAGAAAGAACTGAGGCTCGAAGTCTCACGGGAATGGAGGCCCTGGAATCCTGAGCTATCAGTTGAACAATGGGAGGGACCAGGGGTCTGTTCCAATTTAGAACTCTCTGAGGTCCCAATCTGTCTGGGCAGAGGTCAGTCTAAGACAGAGAGGGTCCAACCTGAACTTCCAGGCTTCTAGGAGGTCAGCCCATTTATAGCCAATGGTTGGTGGGACCGGACAGGGTCTGGACAGCACCAGGAAGGGGGGTGAGAACAGCCATCCTGTATGCTAAGCAATGTGCAGTCCCAAGAGGCTTACCAGCTGGATCTCACTGGACTCTGGCCCCAGCCCAGAGAGGGATCTGAGGACACGGAGGCTCAGAGAAATGATGTCGCCTGCCCCAGTCACACAGCGCGTTCACAGGAAGCAAGAGAGTGGGTTTCGAACTTGGGTCTGAGGGACCCCAGGGATTTTGCCTTTGCCATTACAGGATGCCGCTGATACAGAGGACAGCATCGAGTAGGCCTGACTCAAAGCCCAGCCCAGCAAATGACCTTCCATGTGACCTTGGGCATGCCAGCTCCCTGGCCTAAAGATCCAGGTGGACCGCGGGGTTTGAGCAGTTCTCACATGGCAGGGCTAATATGGAAACATCAAACGCCAAAAGTCCAACACACAGTAGGCACTCAGGAAACGTCCAACCAGTATAAGCTGGGGTCAGGTCCAGGTTCCAATTTCAGCGGAAGGAGGGCAGGTAGGGAAACTGAGGCAGGTGGCAGTTGCCGCATGGGGCAGAGTCCACCCAGATAGGATTAAGAGGAGGGTGGGGGGTGGGAGGTGAGCTGACTGATGCCTCCTCCCTGCCCCTCCCTCCCAGCTGACTCTGGGGGCTGGCTTGGGTTCCCGGGTGGCTGGGGAGGCCCTGTGAGCTCGCGGCTTGCCCTGTCAGAAGCCACTTCTCAGATCCTTCCTCCTGCTTCCTCAGTACCTGGCTGGACACTGGGCACAGAGGAGAATCAGACCCAGATCTCTGCCTTGAGGAAGCCCCAGACTGGTGGAGAGGCACACTGGACGGGGCGGATCTAACCCAGACTAGCCATGAGTCAGGTGTCTGCCTGGACACAGAGTGGCCTCGTCACTGCTGACGGCCCCGTGGGGCGTGGGGGGCATGCAGGCAGGCTCAAATCCTAGCTCTTCAACTCACCAGCAGTGTGCCTTAGTCAGGGATGTCCCCTCATATCTCCATGTCTCACCTTCCTCCTGGCAAAATGAGGACCACGTGAGTACCTCCTCGTGAGGATGCCAAGGGCTTTCAGCCAGCTGACCTCAGGCCAACACCAGGTTTGGTCCTGTTCCTGCGGGCAAGGGGTTGCCACAATTTGAGTTGTTGAGACCCATTGCACTGAGGTCACTGAAGGCTCTGGGAGTATGGTGACTCGCCCCAGCCCAACCCAGCTCCTGAGAGACCCAGCTGGCTCTGAGGCTAGGACCCCAACTGTAAGCTCCATAAGGACAGGGACCCGTCTGTCTGCTTCATTGTTCACTCCCATCCCCAGCCCAGGGAGTGGGAAGGGGAAAGAAGGGGGAGGAAATGGAGATGAGTCATCGAGGATTTCACCATGGAGGGAAGGATGGGGAGGACATTCTAAGCAGAGGGGACAGAGTGGGCAAAGGCAGGGAGCTGTGAAAAAGGCCACTGTGCTCAGAACACTAAAGCCACCCAGCACTCCTGGATGAGAATGAGAGGCAGGCAACAGAATCTGGGTCAGTGGTGTACTGTAAATGCTTAACAACTGGGAGTGGGGAAAGGAGAGCGGCCCTGAGTTGTAGCATTTGCCAATTTACATGGTCTAAATGTGTAAATTCTCCCACCATGGCTGATTTCAAGTTACCAATGTGACATCAACTAGCTCCCAAAACTGAAAATTTCACAATTAGCTCTTGTGAGCCAGTACGAGCAGGGAGCCATGGGGAGGTCAGGGCTGCCTGGCTGGACCTCCCCTCTTCTCACATGTGGGAGGCTATTTCCCGGCAATGATGCCTCTGTGGGTCTCAGTGGAGCAGTGGGCTAATGGCTCGTGGGCAGAGGCAGGGCCGACAAGGCGATTTCAAGTCCAAGGGTAGTGACATCTCTATCTGCACTTCCCTCCTCATCTCCAACTAGGGCAGAAATAGGGTGATGGACCATTGGAAGGAGGCTAGAACCCTGCTCAGGCCCTCTGCCCACCTGCTGTCCCCCATCCCAGCTGGGGAGCCACAGGGCCCATCCAAAAGGTGGTGGCAGGGTCACCTTGGGGAGAGTTATTGGAACCTAGATGGAAGCAGGAAGATATTATACACCGAAGGCCACAGCCAAGGACACTAATCTGAACAGACAAAGAATCAATGGGAATTTCTATTTAGAGAGGAAATCAATAGGAATTTCAAGGTAGGAAAAAGGGGAATTACCTTTAATTGGCGTTCTCGCCCAGTTGGGTCTCTGGTGAGGCCAGGGCTCACCAGGCCTTTGAGGGACAGCCAGACAGGACCCTACCCTGCCCTGGCCCCTGGTGTTCCTCCCATCAGGTAAGAGACCCCTCCTTTCACAGAGCCCTTTGGCCTCTGCTTAGGATACCAGGGTTGAGTAGGCAAACAGAGGCCTCTGGAATCAGGCACTCAGATCACCATTTCCTTATCTGTTGGGTGAGGACAATAGACGCACTTGCTTCATTGGTGGAGCAAATTTGGATGTGTGAGGCACAGAGAGTTTAAACAATTTGCCAAAGATCACACAGCTAGGAAACGGGTACTGAGATTTGAACCCAGGCCAGCCTGGCACCAGAACCTAGGCTCTAACCACTGTGCTTGGCTGCCCCATAGCAGGTGTTCATCCCTGCTAGAGGTGTCCTGGATCATCCGTGTCCCATCTTGGGGAAATCAGGTGGTTGGGGGTGACTGACCAGGGCACCAGGGCCTGCCTGAGAGAGGGCCAGGGAGGTTCCAGCCACGTGGGGAGGGCCCTGAGACTGGCTGCCCCCACTGCCGCCTCCCCCTACACACACACATGCACACACAGACATCACCCGGGGCCACATACCCACAAGGAAAAGGATGCTCTTGGGAGGAGGCCTGGGCCCACCCAGGTTCCTAAGCAGACCCCACCAGAGGGCAGATCTGGCTGCTGAACAGTGCCCGGCAAAGAAACTGCAGTGGAATCAGGGAGCCCACTCCTCCCCAAGAAATGGGAGCTCCACACAAAGCTGGGGGGCAACGGGGGGGGCTTGAGCCTGGACCAGGGTCACAGCAAAGGAACTCCCCTGGGCTGAGGGCCTACTATGAGCCAGGCCCTGTGCCAGGGGCTTATTGTCTCACTAGATCCTCCTACCCACCCTATGGGAAATGGGGGACTGTCACCCCAGAAGCAGAGCTGAAGAAGCAGGAGAGAGGAGGGCCAGCCCCCCCACCAAAGTGGGATCTTGTGCACATTCCTAAGGAAATGCATTGGTCTAATGACTTTCCAGACTTCAATGAAATAGATTTAGAGGAAGTTGGTGAGGAAGGAGCAGTTGAAACCACAAAGTAGGGGCAATGGGGGAGGAGTCTGGGGAGAATGCTTCCATATATGCTGGCCCCCACCCCAGGCCCTACAGGCTTCCCCCGATGGAGACGCTCCCTTGGCCTCTCTGTTTAATTTTACAGATAAAAACTAAGGCTGGCGGGGTGGGAGGAACTTGCCCAAGATCACGTGGCTTGAAGGAGGCAGCAGAATCTGAGCTCGGGCTGCTCTCCCACTGCCCACATCCCCTTACTTGGCCTGGAGGGTACAGCAGGCTGGGGCTTCTGAGGTCCCTTGGCAGCAGGGGAGGGAAGAGGAAGAGAGAGGTACAGAGTGGGCAAAAATTTCGAGTCAGAGTCAGAGCCAAATCTGGCGCCTATGGAGATTCGGCGGCATGTGGGCAGGGAGACTGAGGTAGGTTGAGTTGTAAGGACAGAGCCAGTCAGGCAGACCCCTGATGCTGGGAAGCCACCACCCCAACTTCCCTTGCTATTCCTCCCTGAACCTGCAGGGGGCGCCAAGGACACAGGGGCCATGAGAGGGCTGGAGCCAAATGTGGGGGTGGAATTCGGCATCAGCCCCTCACAAGTCAAAGGGTTTGACCTCTCTGACTTCAGTTCCCTCATCTGTGAAAAAGGGGGAACCACACTTCCATATAGGTTGTCGTAAAGCTTGAAAAAACCCTGGAATGTAAGGTATTGTTCCTGAGGAAGCACTAAGGGACATTTGTGGAAGGAGGTCCCTGGACAGGTGGATGGATGAGTGTGGCTGAGCAGGTGAAGGGATGACCGTGTCCTGCCCCGACCGGCCAGCCTGCCAGAGGTCCCCAGAGTGATGTCCCACGTGCCCAAGGGACACCCCTACCCAGGTACACTGGGTCCAGACCGTTTTGGGGAGCAAAGGCCCAAACCCAAAATGAACCTGGGCTAAGGGTTCTCTCTAGGAATCTGAGCTGTTGGGGCTCCACTGAGGCCCCGACTCTGGGCACCAGCTCTTTTTCTGAAATTTCAGGACAACCTGCAGGTGTGGGTTATAAGCCCTGCTTTCCTGGTGAGGAAACAGCCCCAGGACAGGAAGCGGCTCATCCAAGACCCCCTGGGCCCTGGTCTGCCTGATTCTGCCCCCACACCACCCTTCCTGGACAGGTAGGGCTTGGGGTCTGCATCCAGCCCTCCCGCCCCCAGGAGTAGGGGGAGTCTGCCTCCTCGCCCCTCCTCCGCACCCCTTATCCAGACCTGCCAGGGTCTCAGGCAGAGATGAGGCCTGTCCCTGCCCTCTGTTGGGTCAGCTGGGCTCGGCTGGAGCTGTGGGTTATTGGAAGCTGTCGGGGCTCTGCTCATCTCATTAAGTCTGGGAGCGGGGTCAGCGGTTTTTACAGGCCCCATAAAGCACCGCTCGTGGCCACTTCAGCACACAGCTCACCCTGGTACCTTGTCCATCCCCAGGCCAGGGAGGATGAGTTTCTCCCCAGAGGGACTAATCTCTCAGACTCTTAAAATCACCAGAAATGCCATGGGGGTCTGTGCCCCCAGAGATAATTACAGGGTGACACCTCCAGCCTGGAGGTAGGTGTGGGGGGACCAGAGTCCGCTCGACAGAGGCCCCTGGCTTGTCTGAACTCATGGGGCAGGCACTGTGCTGATGAGCAGTTTGAGCTGGTTATCTCATTAAGGCCTCAAAACAGTCCTATACTGGAGACGGTATCATTAGCCCCATTTTACTGTTGCAGAAACCGAGGCTGGGAGGGGTGAGCCACACTTGGCCAAGGTCAGGGAGGTAGAGCTGGAATTTGAACCCAGAGCCTAACTCCTAAGGGCCCTGCACTGACTGCCGCCCCACATGGCAGTTTAAACACTGCCTCTGGCTTCAGCAAGGAACCCCAAATGCCTCAGCACCCCTGCTTGTGTGCAGAAGTGCAGCCACGGGAGCAACAATACAAAATCCTGTCTGGTTTCCAGCCCCACCTGCATGTTGCAGAATCTCACCAGCCGCCAGAGACACCCCACATCTTCCCAGGGGGTGTCTCGTCTGGGCTCTGAAGCCTGTCTGTTCATGTCCCTCGTTCCAGCCCTGGCATGGATGTCCCTAGTTGGCCATCACTACTTGGACAGGGCAAGTTCCCTCCTGCTCTGTGCCTCTGCCACTCAGCTTTTGAACACCCACTCTGTCCCTCTGAAGGAGCAATCCCCCAGCCCCAGCCTCCCAAGCCAGGACCTCACCTCTGAGCATGGGCAAATCCTGTCCCAATGGCTGGGCAGTGGTCGAGCCCTGGAGCTATGGTCTGCCAGTTCTGGTCCAGGCTTGGACTGCTGCGTGAAGCTCCACGAGCCTTACTTGCCTCATCTGTAAAGTGGAGGCAGCTGTGAGGAACACAGGTCTCATCCTGCATGGGGCCTTGAGGCTCCTGCTACCTAGTTCTTCCCGCTCACCCCGACCCTGCACCACTCCCCTCCTTAGCAGCCCCTCCCACCCAGAACTCCTGCCCAAAAGGGGGTCCCCAACCCCATATGCCCCCTAGACACTGCTCCACAGGAGACACCCTCAGGCCTTTTCTTCAGCCCCACAGCTGCCACCCCCTCCCCACCTCTCAGCACTCACATCCCTCACTGCACCCCTCCCAGATCAGCTTGGTGGGAGGTGAGGCAGAAGAGGAGGCCACGGCCTGGGAGTTACACCTGAGGCCTTAAGGTCTTGAAAACAAGGGTACCCCAGATGTAGGGGGCAGGAGGGCTGAGGGTGTCACCCCCACTGCCTCAGTGTGGAAACCTTGCTGGGAAGCACTAATTGGCTGATGTTGCCATAGTGGGGGCGGCAGGGGCAGAGGGCAGGGACCAGAGTCCCTGTGAGATGTCACAACAGCGTGAGATACACAGCCTGCTCTCTGGCCACGCAAGTGCACACACACACCCCCCAAATGCACAGAATCCTCTGCGGTCCGGCTTACTCCCTAATCTGAAACCTCAGGCACACCTGTTACCAGGGAAAATCTGACCCAGAACATTTTGGAAGTTCAGACTTGACACATGGGCCTCTGACACGTGTGCTGACTCATGTGTACACCAGCAAACAGCCACGTACAAGAGTATATACAGGTGTGCATGGTGCAGACACAAGTGAAACATGCATCCTCTTTAGGCATGGACACGTGCACACACCCATCCACAGGCACACATACACAAGTTCACAGACCTGCAGACCCCTGAACCAGTGCGCATGCGTATGCATTCACCACTTGTGGAAGAGCCCAGCCCCGCCTGCCCCTCTCCATGCCATAGGTAAGTCATCCGGATGCTGCTCTTCCTGCCCTGACCCTCATGCTCCAGGGAGCCCTTCAGGCAGGCACTCTTCTGGGCCCTTGAAAGTCCCTCAGGTGGCTGTGCATGGCAGAGAAGTGGGGTGCAAAAGAACAGCCCCTCCATCACAGCAACTGAGATTGCCTGTGCCCAGCACACCATCAGCACTGTGCCCACCTAGGCCTCTGGAACCTGGAGCCCCCAGAGCCAGAGTAAGCACCCCACACCAGCCAAGCAGCCATCCTTGTGCCCTCTCCATGGGCACCCAGAAGATGGGTATGTCAGAGGGCAGCGGGGTGATTTCCCAAGAAGGGAGGAAGGGGATGATAGCTCTCACCCTCGTAGTCAAAGTCAATTGATATTCAACAATGGTACCAACACTACTCAACAGGGGAAAATATTCTTTTCAATAAATGATGCTGAGAAAGTGGATATCCACATGCAAAAGAATGAAGTCAGACCCCTACCTCTGCACAAATCAATTCAAAATAGATCAAATACCTAGAAATAAGTTAGGACTATGAAACTTTTAGAAGAAAAACATAGGTGTAAATCTTGGATTAGGCAATAATTTCTTAGATATGACACCTAAAGTACAGTAACCAAATTAAAAAATGGATAAGATGGACAGACATCATATTTTAATGAAGACTTTTGAGAGGTAGTTTCTGAGCAGTTTCTACTCTAGGTTCCATCAACAAGATGTTATTAGCAACTTCCTTAGAGCAATGTGGCTAACATCAATAGCTCTTCTCTCCACTGGTCATAGTCACACAGTCCCTAACACTTACTATGGGAAAGGAGTCTGTTTGCTTCCTGGAATTATAGATGTTGGTTGCACACGCATGGTGGTAGCTGTAGTGGCAAGGAAAATAGAACAAAAAATTAGATAGATAGATAGATAGATAGATAGATAGATAGATAGATAGATAGATAAACTTTCGGGCTTCAAAATACAGTGTCAAGAAAGTGAAAGGCAGACTATATCTGATAAAGGTCTAGTATCCAGAATATATAAAGAACTCTTACAATTCAACAATACCAAGACAAATAACCCACATTTAAATTGGGCAAAAAGTCTGAGTAGCAATTTCTCCAAAGAAAATACCCAAATGGCCAATAAGCACATGAAAAAATGCTCAACATTATGAGCCATTAGGGAAATGCAAATCAAAACCAAAAGATGCAACTTCACACCCACATAGGCTATAATCAAAAAGACAGTAACAAGTGCTGACAAGGATCTGAAGAACTGGAGCCCTCATACACTGCTGATGGGAATGCAAAATGGTACAGCCGCTTTGGAAAACAATGTGGCAGCCCCTCAAATGGTTAAATGTAGGATCACCATATGACCCAGCAATTATACTCCTAAGAATACACCCAAGAGAAGTGAACACATATGTCCACACAAAAATTTGTACATGAATGTTCATAGCAGCGTTATTCATAATTACTAGAAAGTGGAAAAAATCCAACTGTCCATCAACTGACGAACTGATAAACAAAACATGACATATCCAGACAATGGAATATTATTCAACAATAAAAAGGAATGAAGTACTAATATATGTGACAACATGGATGAACCTTGAAAACGTTATACTGAGCGAAAGAACGCAAACGCAGCAGGCCACGTATTATATGGTTCTATTTACATGAAATGTTCAAAATAGGCAACCCATAGAGACAAAGTAAATTAGTGGTTGCCAGGGGCTGAGGGGGTGGTGGGGGTGGGGGCTTGGCTAATAGGCACAGGGTTTGTTTCTGAGGTGATGAAAATCTTCTAAAATTGATTGTGGTAATGGTTGTGCAACTCTGAATATATTCAAAACCATTGGATTTTATACTTTAAATGGGGGAATTGTTTGGTAGGTGAATTATATATCCAGACAGCTCTTATTAAAAGAAAAAATAGGGCCCCACTAGGTGAAAGGGAGCTGGTGAGTATTCCAAGCTGAAGGATGTCAGGTTAGCGACATGCGAGACAATTCCCTGCATGTGTCATGACAGACAAGCCAATTACTAGAGCACTCTGCTCCTGGAGCCTGAATGGGGCCCCAGGACAACATCCCACTGCTGGCTCTTGACATTCATCACTTTCTGCTTCTGACTTTGGCAGTTCTCTGGATCCTGACATTGTCCCACAATCTGGTACCTGACTTTAATCTTTAGCTAATTCCTGACCTCAGCCACTTGCCTGATCTCAGCTCAGCACCTAGTTTTTGAACTTACTTTGTCAGGGAAATAAATGTACAACATGCTCCACCATTGTCTGCACCCATTGGCATGGCAGGCATCACTAATGGATCACAGCATGCTTTGCCACAGAGCCTACATGTGGCCTTGGAACCCTTCTCATTACATACCCCAGGGAGCCAGTCTCAATCATTTGGAGTTGGAAAACGAAATGAAACCAAATTTCTGGCTCCTTCTTCCTCATCAGCAATCAAGCCCTGACCGCAATCACTCATATTTCTGGCCAGTCCTGCCTTGCTCTGACTTGGTCTTCAAGATCATCCCCATCTTGGGACTTTGATGCTGGTTCCTCCTTCTTGGCAAACTCTGCCCCCAGTCCTCTCTTGCTTATTTCTCCCTTGCTCCAGGGCTTGGCCAAAAGTCAGAGAAGCCTTCCTGACCCCCTAGGGAGGTGTTAACACATACCAATTTCCCGGGCCAGCCAACAGAGAACCCCATTCAACCTATCAGATCAGTTGGTCAGGGGTGGGATCAGTGGTTCTGGTGTAGCCAAGGGCTGAGGACCAGGAGCCTCTGAACACCGAGCTGTTCGCTCATCTCCCCACGGGGCTGTGGGAGGCAGGAAGAGCTCCATTTCCCCCCATGCCCCACCCCCACAGAGTCTGGAGCCCAGATCTTGGTACAGGAGGTTATGGAGGGAGTGGACAGGTAAATGGAGCAGAGGGGAGGCAGGAGAGGGCCTCTCCCAAATCCCACCCACCTCCCACCCTGCTTTCAACCTGTGGGATCTGAGAAGACTCCTGCCCGTGCTGACAGCCAAGACTCTGGGCCAGGGGAGCCCTGTTGGCCACAAAGGCCTCACTGCTTTCTGGAAGCTTGGGGTGGAGTGTACCAGGGGCAGAGATGGGGGAAGGCTGTAGTCCCTGGATGGAGGCCCAAGGCCAAGCTGCCTGGAGCACTGCCACCAGTTTCCATCATCCAAATGGGGTGGCACCACCTGGGACAGGAGTTAGAAGGATGCTGGCTGATCTCCTGCCCTTCTGACTCAGGTGGCCATGGAGACTAGGGAGCTCTGAGGCCTGGTTAGGGTCACAGATGGGCAGGGGCATGGATGGGATGATGCTGGCAGAAACCTGGAGTCTGGAAAGTCAGAGGGAGCCATTCAGGGCCTCCCATTAGCAGGGCTGTGGGGCTTCCCAGGGCCTCGCTGCCCTGGCCTCCAAGTGGTTGCCCACATGTCTGGGTCTCTGAGCTCCGGGAGTGCTTGTCTGCCCATATAAGGCTGGTGACTCGTGCCATCTGCCCATGGCCCTGCCTCTGCCTTTCTATTTTCATGCAGGTACCTGGCTCCTGGGTACACCTATCTGCTTTATTCTATTTCCAGGTGTGTGATGTGTGATGGAAGAAGCAGCTGGGAAGGCAGTTTTGAGGATCTCAGAGGCCTGGTATGAAATGCAGATAATAGTAATACCTATCTCCTCCACGTGTTCTGAGGACTTGACACACTGAACAGCTCTGGCGGTGTCTGGTGCTGAGCGAGCAAAGGTTAAGGTGCTTATCACGAAGCATGGGCACCTGTTGGCTTCTGTAAGTTCCTGGATGATTCTGAGGGGTCACATCTCCATTTCTGTGCATCTGTGTATCTCTCTACACATGCTGCTTTGAACTCGCAGTGCATCTGTATGTGTGTATGTGTGTGTGTATGTGTCTGTGTGTGAGATCTGAGGTCTAGCTGTCCCTGCCTCACTGGGGCAGGGGTTGTGAGGGGTGCTCAGTCTACAAGGCCTTATTTATCATAATTCCACTTTAAGGGATATTTATTACTCCAGCCCCACCTTTAGCCATAATCTGGATGAGGCTTTCCAGAGCTCAGGAAAGCGGTCTGGTACATCCTGTGCACACATGCACACACACACACACACTCCGCCAAGGAGGCTGAAAGGCCAGGCCACCCCTCGCCAACACCCTTCCCTGCCTCAGCCCCTCCCCCTGGGGCAAGAAGACATCAGCCTTGGGAACTCTCTTCCAGCCCAGGACACCCTCCCGCCCTCCCCTAGTTGGACAGACTCCAGAGGCAGGGGGATGGACATGATGGTGATCAGGGTCTAGACCAGCATTGAGGCCAGGATGAGGCTCACGTGGAAACTGATCAGGGTCACACCTGCCTGGCCCTCACGCCATCCTGTAGCTCATCATGAGCCCCCCTCCCACGTCCACCTCCCACCAACTGCTTCCATTCCACCCCATCTCCCTGACTCAGACCTTCTTCCCTCTGACCCCACCACCCTCAGTCCCCAGGACAGTCACTCTGCCTTCTCATCACAAACCCTGACCTCTCTCTACTTTGCCCCCAGACCCCTTCCCCAGGGTCTCCTAAGTCACCCTCATACTGAGTTGGGGCCCAAATTCAACCCAAGACTAAGCAGTGTAGGACCTGGAACGAATCCCATCTCCCTAAGCCTTGGTTTCCTCCCCTGTGAGTTGGGGATAATCACTGGGTTGCACATGAAGAAAGTTCAACTTGAATAAGCTTAAGCTAAAGGGGGATTTTATCCAAAGGCTGCTAGAATCAGGGACGTCATGGTACTGAAGGATGAGTGGAGTATCAGGCCCCAGGAGGGGGAGGGACAGAGCCAGGTCCGGGGCAGCTGAACCGGGAATGAGGAAGGTGGCAGGACTCTCTCCTCATCTCTCTCGGAACGTGGATTTCACTGTTCATTTGCTGGGCTGTGGCTTTTGTCCAGAGTAGAAAAATAAGGCTAACAATAGCCTTTCAGTTCTACATTTAAAGCTTTACTTTTTACCTTCATTAAAATTAAGAGCTCTTAGTCATCAAAGTCACCTTTAAGAGAGTGAAAAGCAGAATATATAAAGAGCTCCTAGAAAGCAATAAGAAAAAAGTGGACGATTCTTTTTTTTAATGGCCAAAAGCCTTGAATAAGCACTTTACAGAAAAGGGATCGCCAATGGATGAGTAAGCATAGAAAAGTTGTTCAGTGTCATTAACACCATTAGTCATCAGGAAAATTCAAAGTGACACACAATGCCCCTGCCCCGATGGCTACAATTAAAAGAACTGGCAATACCTAGTGTCGGAATGTGGAGAAACCAGAACTCTCCGAGACTGCGGACAGGAGCAGCGAGCAGTATGACCACTTTTTAAAACAGTTTGGCAGCATCTACTAAAGCTAGAGAGAGATGGACAGAACCAAGAAGTTCCCCTCCTGGCATACACCCAAGAGAATGAGTATTTATTCCTCCCCAAAACAGGCACAAGTATGACCACAACAGCAGTGTTCATAATAGCCCCAACCTAGAGACAAGACAACTGTCTACCAACAAGAGAATGAATAAGCAGGTTACGGCAGGTTCACACAGTGGATTCCTGCACAGCAATGAAATGGGACAAAGTACTGCAACATGCAACGATTTGGATAATTTTCTAAGCACAGTATTGAACAAAAGAAGCCAGACAGAAAAATATGTGCTATTTGATTCTTACATGAAGTCCTAAAAGTGTGAAACCAGCCAATGGTGACAGACATCACACATCACCATTTGGGGAGGTACTGACTGGGAAGAGGAATGAGGGAGCCTGCGGGGAGCTTGTTCTGGGTGATGGGGACATGGGTGTGGCATGTGCAAACGTTCATCCAGCTGCCCACTTCAGAGTCGTGCCCAATACTGAGTATAAGTTCAGTTAGATAAGAAAGAAAAGCAACTCATCCTTCAGCCATCAAAGGTCTCTGACTCTCTCATGCCTAAGTTCAAAAATTCCCAAAAGGGAGTCATTGGTGTTAGGGGTCAAGAACACAGAACAACATGGTGGCCCCATAGGATGGAGTGGCCTGGGGAGGAGCTGGGAAGATGGGGGTGTGGCTTCCAGAAGGGAGGGGACAGGGAGGCCAGACCAAAGTACAGCAATCCACTCCTTCATATCTCTGAGCCTTACTTTCTCCATCTGTAAAGTGGAAACAGCAGTGCTTCCTGCCACAAAGCGTTGAGATGAGGATTCAAGAGGGCCTGGGGCCCGGATCCCAGCCACTGCTTGACACAGGATCCCCTTCCCTTTGTCCCTCTTCCCCACCCACCCCTCCTCCCTGGACACCCCTGTCCCTCTGTCTCACCCACCCTCAGCTCCCCTTCTCTGCCCCCTGTAATCCCCAAAGTGAGGCCCCAACACCATATAATTTCAAATTACTTGTAGCTTTAGTTAATTAAATGTAAAATCATCAGAATAAAATTATACCTTCATTAGAAATTAACTCCCATTTCAGGCCTGGGATAATGACCAGGCTCTCTCCCCCTCCTTCTTCCAAACCACACACAAAATGGTCAGTTAAACTGAATGGGAAAAAAGTTTAACGACTGCACGGCAATCAAGCTTATTATTATTTAAGCACAAGCTATTACCATGTGCAATGAGGTGTCAGCCAATAAATTATCTTTGAAGGAGTCAGTCCTTGTCTGAGCACAGACAGGCCAAGGGCTGTGCAGGCCTCTTCCCTCACCAGGTGAGTGGCTCAGGCCCAGGAAGGGGACAGTGGACCCTACTGGTCTCGTCCCTCTTGCTGACCCTGAACCTGCTCCAGGACCCTTGGCCCAGTCTCAGGCCCCAGTCAGGATCTTAGGGTCACTGTGAACGGAGCGAGGGGGGTCTCCATCCAAACCTTCAGCCTACTGTAAGCGGTGGTTGCTCTGGCACAGGACAGAGATCAGGGCCCCAGAGGGGTCCCTGAAAATTAGGGCAAGGGCAGAGAAAGGAGAAATAGGTTATCTAGGACGGCAGGGGCAGGGGGGTAGGGGGTGCAGGAATGATGCAGAAGGAGACAGCCAGAGAGAGGAGGAGAGAAAAATCTTTGAGTGGCACAAAAAGGAGTTTGAGACGGACATAAGGGGCCAGTCAGAAGACCAGGGAGTGATATTAGAGCGAACAGGTCGGAGACAAGGAATAGACTGCAGAGGAACCAGGAAGGCCAGGGAGAACTGTGAAGACAGGGCAGGAGCACACGTTTGCGGGGACTGCAGTGGCTGGGGCTCTGATGCTCCAGCCACTCTCTCCCGCAGAGCGACCACTGCCCCAGTTTGTCAGGGACCAGGGGATTTCCCAGACTAGGGGACTTTTGGTGCTGAATTCACCAAACTCCCAGGTGAACCAGGACAAGTTGGTCACTCTGCTCTCAGATCCTTACCAGCATTATAATGCCCACTCCACAGGTGAGGAGACTGAGGCTCAGGGGAGTGACGTCATTTGCCCAAGACCGTGGAGACAGGTGAGAGAGGGAAAGACACAAAGGCTCAAAGGTAAAGTGTCCCCCATTGCCTAGGCTGCCTAAATGCTGTCACTTCCCACCTACCTCTGTCTTATCCCTGCCCTAGACATCTTATTTCTCCTCTCTCTGCCCTCCTCTGAAGTTTTGAAGAACCCCTTTCTGTCCCTAATCTTTGTCCTCTGCCAGAGTATCGCCCTTACTGGGGGCTGGATGGAGGGTCAGGTGAGACACCACACCCAGATCTCAGTGGCAGGTGGATGGGGCACTGCTGGACAGGAAGCTCTCAGGGTCCTCAGACCCCCACCCCAGGCTGTAGGCAGCAGCCAGAACCCTCCTCCCAGGGGTCTTTAGAGGCTTTAGGACCTGGGTTGAAGTCCAAGTTCTAGCATCAACTCACTGGATGACCTTGGACAATTTCTTAACTGCATCTGTAAGATAGGGTGATAATGGTCCCCATGTCCTAGGGCTGTTGTAGGACTTGATGAGACTGGATGAGTAAGTGCCCAGTGCAGAGCCTGGCACTGGGCAGCCGTCCTGGGGAAGAGACCCCAGCCCCGCGGGTCAGCTGGGCACATTCTCCTCTCCCACAACACTCAGCATGCCTCTTGGCCCCAGACAGAGCAGTAGGGTGAGCCGGTATGGAACGCAAGCTGGGGCAAGGTGACCAGGGACCACAGAGCGGGGACAACAGCAACTGGACTCTGGGACGACTTTGCCCTATAAAACAAAGACCTTCCTTTTGCATCTTTCAAGAAACCCAAAATGCACACCCTCTTCACACAGCTGATGCTCAATAATAAATTTCTGTGGAGTGGAAGTACAAATGGATGTGTACACTGAGTAACCAGAAGGTCACTGGTTCCCAGGCGGCCACCAGGAACAGGCGCCGCCCCACCCTCAGGCAAACCCAACCTGCCATAAACTTCTCGTCCAAGTTCCCCTGCAGACAGACTCCCTTGAAAGTCACCTCCATCTCTCTCACAGGTCAGGCCGAGATTTAGAGATAGAGGCAGCGTGTGTGCCTAGATCTACTATCTGCCCGTGAGTGATGGGAGACACATTTCCGGGACATGTTTACTGTCACCCCGCGCCCCCAACCCACACTCCCCGCTGCGTCATCCCCTGATAATTCACGGCCCGGCTCCCGTTGGCAAATGACTGATACGGCCTTCACGGCAGGGCCTGCTGGTCACTTGTCTCAAGGAGACTGGGAAGGAAACTCAGGCACAATATAAATGGGGCCCGTGGCAGCCTCAGACACCTTGGAAAATTCCCCAGCCTGGACACTGCGCCGATTTTAAGTAATAAAACCACAGAGAGATTACATGGCCGCCTGACAGCCTGCGACGGATGGCCGCCCGCGTGAACTTTTTACCTTCGGGATGGGGACAGAGAGAAGAGGAAGGGAAAAAAAAGAGGAAAGAGCTGCCCGGCAAGCCAGCTGCTTCCTTACTCGGGCTCAAAAGCCATCACCGAGGCATAGGGGTGAGCTGTGCTGGACATGTCCCCAACTCAGTTAACTGGAGGGACTCCATCCTCACCAGGGGACCTCAACCTTGGTTTTCCTATCTGGAGAATGGGAATACTCTTGGTCAGTATGTTAGTTTTCCAAAATCCAGAAATAGCCCTAAAATAAACCTTCCCAGCATTAGAAAGGTAATCCTTGCTTTCATTCATTCATTTATTCTTTGATTCAACAAGAATTTGTCCTGGTGCCAGTTTAGCAGTGGGCGTAGAGACAAGGGAGTGACAGTGTGGAGAGATGTGAGAATCTTGGTGTACCACTCATTAGCGTTGTGACCTTGGGCATGTCACTCCAGCCTCAGTTTCCTCATCTGTAAAATGGGGATGATAATGGCACCTCCTTCAAAGGGCAGGGAAATCCCACCCAAGACACCCCTAGTACAGTGTGTGGCACATAGTAGGTACATGTGGGGCCCGGTCATCTGTCCCCAGGCCCTCCTCTCTGTGGCTAGGAGTCCTCATGCGAATCTGGGAGCCCACCCTTAAAAGACCGAGTTTCCGAGATGGGTATGAAACCACGCACCTACCTGGACTGGAAGGCACAGGCTGACGCTTTACGGTTCAGCAGGCTTTTCACTTCTTCCCAAGGATAGGACTTCCCTGGTCCAGGGAGCTGGGCTCTCAGTGTAACGGACTCAGAGTCTTGCTCTGTATAGAATAATGACAGTAACAGGTTCATCATCTCACAGGCCTGGAAACCCCAAGAGGCACTCCTGCCTGGGGCTGTTCCCGGACAGTGGTCAACAGGGGCCCAAGGCTGAGCCTGTGATGAGGCTGCCACCCATCCCATCTGCAGTGGCCCAGGCCACCCCCCAGCCCTCCCATGCTGTCACCCCAGAACCCTCAGTCCTCTGAGAGTCTCGAGGGGAGCAAGGAGTGGCTGAGAAGTCGGTGTGGCCCTGCCAGCGGGGACTCGATTGGGTTCTCGGACTGCAAGTAAGAAACACACACAAACTGAAGTGAAGAAAGAGAAGGGCTTTACAGGAAGGACTAAGGGGACCCTCCTGGAATGTAAGGGTAGGAAGTGCAGCCAGGCCTGGCGGGGGACTGGGACCAGGGCTGAGAGAGCCACTGGAGCTCCAGCACCCTCGGTCTTCTCTCCCTGGCCTCCACCACCATCTACGCCCCCAGCCTCCTCATTCCTCCCTCTGCACTCTGTCTCTGCTCCTGGCCCATGTGCCCCAAGCTTCACCTCAACTCAGGAAACCTCAAAGACTGCCCAGGGCTGGTCCAGAGCCCTGGAGAAAGAAGTTGAGTGACCAACAGTGTCACATGCCTGTCTCTGGTCCAATCTGCTGCGGCCAGGAGGGCCTCAAGGAGGCTGGTAGGTGTGACTTGTCACCTGAGCCTGCCCCGATGGGTTCATAGGGGATGCAGGAGGAGCCCTTTGCTAGTGGGCATAGCTACCCTCCATCCCCAGAAGCCCTTGACCTGGACAGGTCTGGGGTCCACGCTCTCATGTCAGGTGAGAAAGGCCAAGCATTTCCAAAGGACTGGTGACAGGGACTCAGGCTCCTCTTAGATGAAGCTGGCAGTGTCAGCCAGACAACAGGTCTGCAAGCAATTCGGCACCCTGGAGTAAAACTGAAAAATGTCCAACAAAGGGAATCAGGAGTTTCTGTCCTGATTCTCCATGTAAAATTGGGCAAGGTACCTAACCTATCAGGGCCTCAGTTTACTCATCCGGATGAATGGGGAGATGCAATGGATAATTCACATGGAGCACTTCACAGGGAACAAGTACTGAGTAACTATTAGCAGAAATGATGATGATGGTGGCGATTACATCATGGTCTACCTACAATTACCTAGCACTTCCCAGACTGTTATCTGCAAAATACAGTTCCAAGAGGTCTTATGTGATCAGATAAGTTTGGGAAACTAAATGCACATTCACAAAATCACATCGAACTGTTAAAGGTTCTGAGAAGTCCAGCAGTAAAGAAACCGGATTTATTTCATTCAACCAATGTTTTACAAATTTACTTGAGTATAGAACCGATCTTTTTCACATGATCCCTATTAAGATCAGTGGACAGTAATCTGGGAAATGTGGAAACTGTGATCCCATTTTAATCAAACCTGATTAAACATTTTATATGTAGATTTTCACATGCATTACTGTACTAGTTTGGACTCTTGTTCCAAGTAATAGACCCTCTCTAATTGGTTTGGGACAAAGAAGCTGGGCAGCCCTTAGCCTCCTTCCCTCTTTCTCCACCTCTACCTCCTCCTCTCTCTGAGGTCCAGCTCTCAAGGGAACACACAGATCCTGCTCCTGGGGCTTCCAGCTTTGGTCCTGGCACCTGCAGAGACTCCATCTCTCTCTTGGGGCCAGGAGCCCATCTCTGACCCAGTCAACCTGGAGGGAGGGGGTACATGGGATAAACGTAACTGCCAATGGTTCACCCCAGGGATGGGGAGCAGGTCCTGGAGACAGAGGAGGCCCACCACTCACATGCTGGGCAGCTGCCCCATTGATAGAACCTGTTTCAGCTGTCCCACCCCCTTCCTCGGATGTAGATCAGAGCAGATAAGAGAGAGGGGTGGTCATTCCCTCCCCTCTCCTCCACTTGGAGGTGGAAGTTTGGCTTTTTCCTCCCAAAGTCCAAGGGAATCTTTCCTCCAGCCCACATGCCTGCAAGGCAAGGAAATGGATTTTTCCAACCCAGTGCTTGGCCACTGTGCTAGCCTGTCCTTTACTCACAGAGCCCAAGCAAAGGGCTCCCTGGCTGAGATGGTGGGGCTTGCCCAGCATGGTCACAAGGACCACCTCCTAACTGCCTGGAGCTGGGGCTGCAGCAGGCGCCCACAGCCCCACAGCTGAATGTCCCTAGGGAAGAGGAGTTTTAGGGCCACTAATTACAAGGGATCACACATCAGAACTTGGCAGGAGGCCACAGCTGGCGGCTGGCATCAAGATGCAGCTAAATTGTCTGGGGAAGGGTGGGGGCGGGACTAGCAAGGTCTGGAAGGGAGGACAGGAGGACCCCCTCCCTCCACAGAGTGAACCTTTGGAATGACCATCTACCCACAGACAAGTTACAGCAGTAGTCAGAACACTACAAAGGAGCTCAGTGAGCCCTGCTTCCCCAGACCAACGCCGGAGCCAGATACTGCAAGGGAGGGCGGGGGACGAGGGGGTGAGAAGAGCCCACTGCCAACCTCACTGGGGCAGCTGGACCGGCATGCGGAGGGCAGTGGGGTAGAGGACAAGCCTTGGACACAAAGTGGGCTTGTAGTTTAAAAGGACACAGGACCGAGTCCTGGTTACCAGCATGAGCCAGTCTTAATAACCCAAAGTGGAAAGTTATGAAATTGGGCTCAGTTGTCATTTATGGACTCGCCCCCAGCAGGCAGGGAGAGGCGGTTTAGAGAGCAGAGTGGTGGCAGTTATTGGAAAAATAAAACCGTTTCACGTTTATACCCCTAATGAGTGGAGATGCCTCTAAACTGGTTATACTTGATTTTTTTTCCTTTATGCTTTTCTGTATTTTCTAATTTTCCTGCAATGAGCATGTATTACTTGGGTAATAGAGAAATAATAAAAGCTTAAAGAGAATCAGGTGGTGAAAGTCACAGATCCCTGGGGACCACACAGCTCCCATGGAGTCCCAGGGGAGGGGCCTGGGAGCTGAGGGCAAAGCAGGCATTCTTCAGCCGAGGCCCCCAAGGAGGGCTGGGTCAGGAGAGGAAACCCAGGCAGCTGGGACTTCCATGTCTGTCAGCTCCCACATATCTGCAGCAGGATGGGGAGGTGGGAAGGAAGGTTGGTGAGAGCTCTGGGCACTGGCCACTGGTGAGGGTCTGAGCTAAAAGTGAATCTCTGTGCTCAGTTTGAGGTCACAGTACCAGAAAGGCTCTGAGTCAGAAGCTTGTTTGGAATCCTGACTCCACCCTCACCAGCTGGGGAAGCCAGGAGTCTCCTCATAGGGCAGAGAAAAGATTAGATGAAGGGGCATCTGGCCCCAAGGAGCTGCCTGCCTCTTTCCCAGAGCCTACTCTTGGTCTGTTGGAAATTGGAGCAAATGAGGGGACACCAGGGGCACTGGGAACCTCAAGTGACAGGCCCACACCACATGTCTGGGGTCAGAACAGCCTGGCCTAATGAACTGCCCCAGTTAGGGTAAGCTTGGGCACTGAACTGGCTCATGAGAGGTAATGAGGTCAGTGAGGCCTCCAACACAGGCTTAGCTCTGAATCCCAGCTCCCAGGGCTGTGTGACCCTAGGGAAGGAATTTTCCATCTCAGGCCCTCATTTTCCTTATCTGTAAAATGGGTATAATAAGAGTGGTACCTGTGCCAGGTTGCATTATTGTCTCCAACTCGGTAGCCACACTCTTTGTCATGTGACTTTGCAGTGTCTCCCACCAAAGAGGCAGGGCATTGTTCCCTATCTGTGACTTTGAGCTTGGCCATGTGAGTTGCTTTGGCAACAGAAGGAGGAAGAAGGAAGGGAAGCTACTTTGGGACCAAGACCTCAAGAGGCCTTGGGCATTTCCAGTGCATTCTACACCTCTGCCATCCACGAGAAGAATAAGCCCAGGCTGCGAGCTGGGCCCAGGACGAGGAGGGAGTACATGGAGCAGAGTTAATTGCCCCAGCAGAGCCCAGACAAGACCAGCTAACTCCCAGGTAACCCTTAGATCTGTGCAAATGAATGATTGGTGTTTCTAAGCAATTGAGTTTTAGGGTCATTTGTTATGTGGCAATTTTGTGGTCATCACTGAATGATACATTTGCACAAAGAGTCAACGTGAGGGTTCAGTGAAACAGTGCCTGCACAGTACCTGGTGCATAGTAAATGCTTGCTAAACGTTCAGCTGCTCGTATTAATATTGTTATCATTGTCATTATTATTACCATCCATGGGAGGGGAGAGTCTGGGGGGCCGGAGATCCGGAGACAGAGCTTGCAGAATCTCCACATTCATCACGGCAGCCCAGAGATGGCTCCAAGTGACAAGTGCCCCTGTCCAGGTGGCTGCTTTTTATTGCACTTTTGAAATCCATTCCAATTAGACGGTGAGACTGTGGTTCCTACTCCCCCAGACAGAGGTGAGACAAGCAGGGCTCAGGCCCCCCAGGCAGAGGCTTAAGCATTTTATAATAATCATATTTCTTATGAAGCTTTAGCTTCACTTCCTTCAAATGAAGTCTCAGCAATAAAGCAATCGATTCCCTCTCGCTGGGAAACCGTGCTGAATTCCACCTGGTACCCGCCGAGCTCGCAGCGCCTCTCTGCAGGAGCCTCCCTCTCCGAGCCTGGATGTGGCAGCTTGGGGACCCCGTCTGGCAATCAGCTGATCCCGAGGGCCTTGGGAAGTTTTTGTTCCAGTCCCCACTCTGTCCCCAAGCAGCCTCCAGGCCAGTTTAGGAGCATCCAGCCAGGCACGCCGGGTGCCTGGAGATGCAGGCAGCAGGACATCAGAGGGAAGGGGCTCACACCCACACTCCTGCTTCCCACTGCTGTCCCCCATCAGGGCACCCAGCCTGGAGGGCCCTACATGGCTTTAAGAACCTGCAGAACCAAGATGCCACAGACCCAGCTTTGGTGTTAAACCTTGATGCAGAGATTCAGCGGGGGACATGGGAAAAGCATGTGAGAGAAAGAGAAGACTTTCCTCCTCACCCACAGCCCCCATCCCCATCTACCACTGCCCTCCACTTCCATCTCCAGGGGACGACACAGAGGCTGGTCGGTCTCAGCCTCTGCTTCCCCAGTCCACCCTTCTCCAAGAAGACGCCTAAGTGGAGAAAAGTGGCTGATGCGCCCCACAAGATGGATCTGGGGGTCCTGACCAGAGAAACCCTGCTCTTCCTGGGTCCCCCGCGGGATACCCATTCCCAGCAGCCTCTGTGGGAGCAGGAGGCCAGAGAAGAGCACAAGGGCATCAGGGCAGATGGAGGCCTGGGGGTGCTCAGGAAGGAGCTTGGGGTTGGGGAGGGAAGTAGCTCAGTGCAGGTCCTGAGTTCAATCCCTGGTACCTCCATTAAAAAAAAAAAAAAGGAAGGTGCTTGGAGTCAGGGCCTGGGTTAGGGTGAGGCAAGTAAGGCCCTTGACTCGTACACAAAATTTCAGGGGGCATCAAAAACTCAAAGATCAGCAGCAATAGTATTTTTAAAAACCAAAATGAGTACAGAAAACCCATGATGAACAAAATATCAAAACTGAAATAAAAACTGACAGTTGTCTGTTTGTTTTAAGAACCTGCATTATTATGATTCCAATCAACCCAAGTCCCTGCAGGGCAGGTATCTGAGGGCTGACAATGGTGTGCAAATAGACTGGGCTACATAGGTGTTATGTGTAGTTACAGCCTTTGATTGTGCAGTCTGTATGAAACTTTTCCACTTGGTTCAAAAACTGGGGGGCTGGAGGGACAGGGTAGAACACATGCTTAGCACACACGAGGTCCTGGGTTCAATCCCTAGCACCTTCGTTAATAAACAAACAAACAAACAAACAAACAAAACTAATTACCTCCCCCATCCCCAAAAGTTTTAATTTTAAAAGACTTAAAAAAAAACCTGAGTTCAATCCCCAGCACCTCCATTAATAAATAGATAAATAAATAAATAAGCCTAATTACCCCCCCCCAAAAATAAAGAAAATTTTAAACACTTTAAAAAATATATGGGAGAGTATGTTGGTAAGTGTGTACAGAGTTCAGGCTCCTCCAATATGACTCATAGTCTGGGAGAGGGGAGCCCAGAAGAGACAGAGACACAAGGAGAAGCTGGGGTGCACCAGGCAGGCAACAGCTTTGTGTAAGCTCGGAGCTTAATGCCAACTCCGAGAAGAAGAGGACAGGGGACAAACAAAAAGCATTAATGTGACAAATTGTCCAAACAAAGTGAGAAATCCCAAATTTGGCCAGTTCTGCCTAGATTACACATTTGGCATCAGGAAGACGGAGTCTTTCAGTTTAAAATGAAAGTGTTAGGAAAATACGAAATCAAAGTTGCTGGTGTTTATTGAGCACTGCTTCTGTGGGGCCCAGTCCACGAGCTCTGCACACAGTATCTCATTTAAAGCCCACAGCCCCCTGTGAGAAAGGAGCACTCACCATCTCCATTTTCCAAGGAAAGCCCGAGGCCCAGAGAGGTTAAGACACTTGCTTAAGGTCACACAGCCTAGACAGGATAAAGCCAGGGTTCAATGCCAAGACCCCACCCTTAACCTCTTCTCCCCATGGCCTCAAGTGATGTCTTTACTCACCTGAGTTTGTGACTGAAATGCATCCCTACTTCACAGGCTCGGGCAAGGGACCCAGAGGTGCAGCCCTGCCCGGTAACAGAAACAAACAAGAGAATGGATGATTTTAGTGATAATGTGGTACAGATTGTGACTATGGAGAGAGTGGAGTCGTATCATTACAAACTGCACAAATGACATAGGACAGGGTGCTGGGAGAGCACATTAGAAGTCCTGACTCAAAGATGGGACCAAGCAGCAGAGAACAAGGGGCCAGCAGATGGGAGCTGAGGTGCCAGGGCAATGGGCCAACCACACAGGACCCAGGTGAGGACCTTGTCTACCCTGTGAACAATGGTCAGCCCCTCTGTGGTCACAGCAAACTGGTGACCAAGATGCACACAGCCACCAAGCCTTGGCTACCTGGCTATTATCTGGAGGAATCCAGATACCATGTGGTCCCCCCAGGGACAGAAGGGTCTCCTGAACCTTCTGAGGCAACATGTCCTTCTGTCTGTGGCCTCACAGCTCTGAGTCCCATTGGACAAACCTACCCACTCTCTCTCTGCGGGGTCTCTGCCCGTTCATGCTGCCTCCTGGGCTGGGAATCCACCCCAGAAGTCACCAAGAAGCTCTTGGGGACCCTGGAAGTGCCTGCTTAGATCTGTTCATCACCTGCATCCCAGCACCTCATTCAATGCAGACAGGAGGGCAGAACAGGGCGGGGCCTGAGGACCAGCAGCTGAAGGGGGTGCATGATGGCCCAGCGCCTATGGCTCCCACACAAGAGGGCAGCGGACTCTCAGCCTCAGGCAGGGCCTCTCATTCCTGCTGGAACTGAACCAACCTCGCAGCCACCACGAGGGGCTCTCCAAGCCAAGGATGTGAGTGCGTTAATTAATGAATTAGCCATTTAATTAACATAATTAGGCCTCATTATTTTCCTTGCATCTATCGTCAATTTTCGAGCAATTAAAGTTAACGCGGGTGGACGATGGAGGATCTGGGTTGTCACTGCGGGTGTAGATGGAACCGCCAGGGCTGATGTGACCCTAAGGCCACCAGCCCAGCCTAGAGCGAGGGGGCAAGGGAAAAGGAGACTCCTGTGTGCACCGCATGTGCAAGTTTTGGGGGAAGTTCTTGGGGAGTACCAGTGAGCCTTGGAGGTAGACCATCTTTTCCTAGCTGTGTGACCTCAGGCAAGTTCCTAAGCCTCTCTGAGCTGTTTCCTTAGCTGTAAGATGGGTATAAAGTTGCTCTCTATCCCACGGCATTATTATGAGGATCAACAGAGACACTGCACACCAAGCCCCTGGCACACAATTGGCACCCAATCAAAGTTGTTCTGGTGACCTTCCCTCCCTCTCTCTCTTCCCCCGTCAGTTTCTAGACATGTGACTCATTCTTTCCACACTGGGTTATTCCATGACCACTTGCAGTATTGGTGAGTCTCTTCTCCTTCGAAGGATCTCTCTATCTTGAGGGAAACCCAATCAATGCAGCTGTCACTTGGGCAGATGGGAGACAGAAGCTGGTGTCGAGGGAGAGATTCCAGAGGGTCTAAGCCCTGAGGCTGGACCCCATCACCCAAGAGTCCAAGGAGACAAGGGCTCCTTGGGTGTGGCTCTGGGGCTCACCAACATCACAGAAGGAGCCACAAAAGAATGGTGGGGAAGAACAGCCAGTGAAACGAAGAAAAATTAGGAGAGGTATCCTGGAAGCCAAGCCAAGAGAAGGCTTCAAGGAGGAAGGAGCAGCCATGCACAACAAATGCAAATGACCATGTTGCTGGTCGCATGTCACCCGGTTTCAGAGGAGGGCTGGATGGCTTGTATGCGGACAGTGGAGGAGAGACCTGGGCTGGAGGCAGCAGAGTGAAGACAGCTCTCCCGGGCATTTTGCTTCAAGGGAGCAGGGAAGCGGGTATTAGTGGGAGAACAAGCGCCCCTGGGAGGGTTTGGTTACAAGCTAGGAGGTGTCACAACTTGTCTGGGGCTGATGGAAATGACCCAAGCCCAGTAAATAAGACCCCTAGTTTGGATGATGTAAATTGTTCTATTTTTCTCATTTATATTTTCAAAATATCCCCTTGTATACCATTAAAAAAAAAATCCTGCATTTTACCCAATTCTAACTTTGTGTATCACCTGAGTAGGGACGCTTGTCACCCTAGTCCTTGGGGTGCATCCTGATGGTGTCCCTCAGAGTCCTCCCAGCATTTTATCAGGAAAAATGCAAACTATAGGTCCAAACCCTTGCAAGCTCACAATCTTTTTTTACATGTTGTCCTTGTAACTTTTTGTTTAGCACAGGTCAATATTTTTAATGAGTGTGCTACTTAGGGGTAAGGAACATAGTACGTTTGAGATACAAATGAAGATCCCAGGCTGTAAAAGGGGTCCATCAGCCCCCCTACCCCAGCCTAGAGTCAAACATCAGGCATCAATCATAAGGCAAGGAAACAAAATTAAAGGACAAGAACAAAATTCTGGAAACGGAACATCAGAGGTTGCATACAAAAGGAAAGCGCAATTTAGGATTTCCTGACATTCATTCGTTTTCAGCAACTGAACTGTCTTCCTTATAAGGTTCAACATTCATACATGAGACTTTTGTTTGTTTTTAAGGTAGGGTTTTTTTTTTTTTTCCGGCATAACATGTATACAGAAAAATGCACACATCGTAAGTGTTCAGCCCAGAGTTTGAACAGAGTCAACACGGCCACGAAGCCAGAGCTCAGATCAAGAAGCGCGTCCCCAGTCTTCGCGGGGTGGTGAACACCAAGTGTGGCCACCATCCTGATGCCCAGCACCTTGAACTTTCCATAAATGGGCTCACAGAGGCGGCATCCCTGGGGCCGGCTGCTTCTCTGCCATGTGAGATTCATTCCCGGTGCTGCATGTGTAGCAGATCACGCTGCATCCCTTGAGTGAATGTCTACATTTTTTTCACCCATTCTACCACAAATGGGCATTCAGTCCAGCGTGAGGATTAGCTTGGACAGGGTCGCCATGGGCATTCTCACATGTGTCTCTTGGTGCGTGTGCTTTTAGGAATGGATCTGTACAAAGGGTGAGGGCCTCTGTACTGGGGAAGCACTAGATGTTAGTATTCTCAAAACTCATGCCCCAGAGCAGCATCGGGCCTGCCAGTCCTCGGCCCAGGGTATGGGATTCTCACTCCTCATCCTAGTTTCTCTGGAAGGCAATCGTTTCCAGCTGGGGGTGCCTTTGTTCCTCCTCCCCTAGGGGACATTTGGTAATGTCTAGAGACATTTTTGGTTGTCACCACTGGGGTAGCTAGTGGCTTCTGGTGGGTAGAGGCCAGGGATGCTCCTGAACATCCTACAAGGCACAGGACTACCGTTTACGATAAAGAATGATCTGCTCCAAATATCAGTAATGCTGAGGTTGAGAAACTTTGAAGGAATAAATGGCTCACAATGCCTAAATAAGGATCAAGCCATATGGTGATGTTGGCAATTTCAACTCCCAAACTTATTCCAGAAGTAGCTTTAAGGAGACAGATGCATGGTTGCCAAAAAGTCATACAAAGATAAGAGTGGTTCCAAGGAAGAAGCTACCAGAACCAAGACAAATGAAGAGGGAGAGATGAGGTTTGCTCTGGGTGTTTAAGGCTAAGTAGGAGCTCGCCTGGTTTCAAGAAGGGAAGGGCATTCTGGCAGAGGGAACAGTGTGAGCAAAGTTACCAAGATATGGTAGGTTCTCAGAGGAGGGAGGCCCATGCTGCCCGGGAGCAGGGAGGGAGAGCTCCTCCAGAAGGGGGCAACTTAAGCTGGTCTTAGAGGACGCGCAGTCCTCTGGAGGAAGGATCGGCCAGCCCGTACAGGTACACGTGTGGGCTCCAAGTGCCCCGGGAGCCTGACAAGCGGGGGGAGGGGGGCAGGAAGGGAGGGTACTGCCCAAGGCAGCTTGAGCAGAGCTGGGACAAGGCAGCAGTGACTGAGTCCCAAAGGCAATTGAGGTCATAACCCAGAACATATAAAAAACTTCCTGTCCTCCAAACCTGCTCCACTCTCCCCATCCCAAGGGCAGACCCTCCTAGAAATAGAACATTGGCCCTTGATCTCTGTCCTTCACTCCACCACATGTAATCCAACCCCAGAGAGCCCTCCACACCTCCACTGCCACCACCTTGTCCGAGCCACCACTTTCTCCTGCCTGGACCACGGCCCCAGCCTCCTCAATGGGGTCCCTACCCCTACTCCAGCACCTTCCAAATCCTCCTCCACACGGAAGCGGCTAGGGAGATCTTTGTAAAACATAAAATGAACAAGTCACTTGGCTGCTGGAAATCCCGCTGAGTTCTCCTTCCCATAGTTTAGGGGTGCCACTATTTGGGGGTCTCAGCTGGGGCAGCAGGAGGTTTTGTACCACTGCCCTGCCCTGTTCCAGCTTCCCTGGCAGCCTGGGGCCTCTTGGCTCACAAGCTATGGGGGGACTTGTGGTTCCACCTGGCTGGCCCCCCGGCGGCAGGGGTGATGGAGGCTGCCTGCCCGCCTTCCAGCGGCAGCCTGTCAGAGCCTGCCCGAGCGGGCCCAGGGCGCCCAGCAGGGCTGGGTCCCTGGGGCCTCTGCCTGGCACAGCTCACCCCTGAGCGAGCCGGGCCTCCCTGGGGCAGGGCCAGGCCCCCAGGGCGTCCGAGAGCTCGTTATCCCGTCAGCCCCAGAGCCGCACCTGCTCTCCTGGTCTCCTGTGATCTCAATTAATCCGTCCTGCCCTGATTAATTAGCAGGGTTAATTATGACGGCTGCTGCCGCTGAAGCTTGGGGAGTAAAGCACAGCCAAGAAGCGGAGTAGAGACCCAGCCGGGGTGGGGCGGGGCGCCTCGCTCTGCTCACTCCCCTAGGCTGCCCTGCCAGGTACCTGGTGCTCACCCTTCGCCAGGCCAAGGTCAGGGACCTCAGGGAGCCACTGGGGCTGTGACCCCGCTGAGGGCCAAGCCAGCGCCCTCAGACCTCACCGGAGTTAGGGGAACACGGCCCACCACTGTGGGTTTGGCTCTTCTGACCTGACCTGTTGGTGACATCTGAGTCCGCGCCTCACCCATCGTCATGACCACACTCTGTAGGACCCCAGGACTCCATCCTGGCAGGAACCCCTTGGCCCACACTCGCCCTACTCCCTTTGAGAGTGAGCCCATCACCCACTTCCCTATTTTCCTCTCCCCTCTAGACCGAAGGACCACTGTGCTAGGAGGCGAGCCTGGATAGAGGTCAAGGTCAAGAGTGAGGTCACAGTGGGCAGGCCCGTGGGCTGAGGCTGCTGCAGGGCCTACCTGCTCTCTAGGCCCCCTTAAGTGCCTCGTGGGCTCAGAAAACTCCCAAACTTTCTCCTTTCCCCTAGCCCAACCCTTGGCTGAGCACTAGAGCATCAAAAACCATCTCAGAGCACTGCAGGCAAGTCCAGCCTCTGTGGGCAGCTAAGACTGCAGGCCAAGAGCCCTGGACCCTCCCCACCCCGGCTCACCCCCACCTCCTGGTTTCGCTCCTCATCGTACTCCAGGCCTTCCTCACCAGCACAGTCACAAGCAAGGATGAAAGCTTGACTCAGCATCGGATCCCCACCCAAGCCGGACCTCCACCACCAAACTCCTGCACACACCTCCTCTCAGTATCCATCCATTATCCTCCTCGCCAAAACGTGATCCATTATCACCGCCCGCGCCTGGCAAAATGTATCATTACCTGCACCCTCGGCACTTCCCAGATCAATCCACTTCTTAAATGTAGTAATAGAGAAGAGGATTAGGTACTAGAAAACTCATTATGAAAATGGCGTACTCAAATTCTTTAAAGGTGATATTTCATAAAATATACCCGGCCTGCCGTGTGCCTCAATCATTCTTTTTAATAGCTCCATAGCAGCCAGAAAATAAAGTATTCATGAAGATTGAAGAAGATGATCCCATGAACTTCAATTTAATTGGTGCAAATTAAAACAATCCATCTTTCCGTGCTGTCCGTCTATCTCCAATCATCCCCACGCCGCACGTCCGGCACCCTGATTACAATTATCTTTTAATAGGAAAACTTGTCAGTTTTTGTGTGATTTACATAAGCTTGAGCAAACTTATGGGTATCAGATAGGGTCTGGGTGTGTGATTTCCCATCCCCAGCTCCCCGGCTCTCCAGAAGTCCAAGTGGCGGGTAGGGGAGGCAGGGTCCAGGCAGGGGAGTGGAGGGCCGGGGGGATCTGTGGCATCCCTGAGTTCGCAATTGCTGTCAGAGATGAGGCTGCAGGAGACACCAATGTGCAGCACCTCGGCCCCAGCCTCTGGCCATGTCCTTCCTCCAGCACCATGGCAGCTGGGCATGGAGCCAGATGGGGCTCCTTCTCAGTGGCTATGGTCACTTAAGGCCACAAATGCATCTCGTCTTCCCATTTGAGGATGCCTGGTGGGTTCTATCCCCTCTCTCTTCATCATTCACTCCCCACCCCCAAACCACACTCACTTCATTTTGCTACCAGTGCCTCCTTGAAGAGCCCATGAGGACAGCCAAGTGAGATTTTCTAGGGACAAGAAGCCAGAAGAGAAAGTCAACAGTGGACTGAGCATAACAAGAGAGACATGAATAAGGAGGAAAGACGGATGCTTGGGTCCCTCCAGGAGTATGTGGCGGGGAAGATGTGGATTTTAACTCTACAGAAACCAGCCTATGAAGACCCAAGCAAGGTACAGCCACCAGTAAGCCAGTGTTATCTCAGATCATATCAATAGAGATATGATGGCTAGAAAGAGGGAGGTGATCATTCCACTCACATCTGTGCCATTTAGATCTAACACGTTCAGTCTTTCACCCATTCATTCATTGAAATTTGTTGGGTTCCTGCCAAGTGTCATGTGCTGAAGATCAAGCACCACATGAGGCCACCCCAACTCACAGGCTTTATAATCCAGCAATGAAGTCAGAGAAGAAAGCAAGTGGTGATTATAGAGACTGATAAAAGACAAGGTGGAAGAAGTGCACAAGCCTAGACGGCAGGACCCCTGTCAAAGCTGGGGGGGTCATGGGAAGGACCCCCAAGTTGCTGATGCCAAGTTTAAGACCTAAAGGTTGAAAAGGAGTCAGATGAAAATGAGGGTGGTGAGGGGGAATGTTCCAGACAGAGGGACAGTCATGTGCAAAAGCCTAAGGCAAGGAAACACATAATGTTAACACCTGGAACGTGTGATAGCACAGGGAGGGTGAGGATGGGTGAACATGGCAGAAAGACAGGCCTAAACTGTGACACCCCTGCAGGGGCTAGATGTCTGTTTGTTCTTGCCCTTTTTAAAATGTTTAATGAATTCTTAATTACACAGGCAATATATGAACACTTTCTCACTGAAAACAAAAATGTAAGCATCACAGATGAAATCTCCCTAGGCCACCTCCAGCCTCCACCCTGCCCCTCTTTGGAGAGGGGACACTTCCCAGTCTGGTGTGTGTCCTCCCGAGTTTTAATCTAGGCCTTCACATACATCTGGATCTATGGAAATACAGAGATGTTTTGGGTTTTATTTCTTATAAAAATGGTCTTGCATTTTCTGAAGTTTGCTTCTTCAACTCAGCCACACCTGTTAACGGTCCTCATCACCGTCTCAAGGGGACAGTCCAGCAGACTTGGTAGGGAGTGAATGCCCTGCCGTGCGTGCTCCAGACCAGCTAGGCAGCAGTGGAACAGTGTGTGGTGGGTGGAAGCGGGAACTCTGAAGTCAGCTGTGGCTCTGCCAGCTTAGCCGAGTCCCTTCCGGTCTCAGAGCTTCAGTTTCCTTGTCTTTAAGATGGAAAATGAAGAAGCTTGTCTGCCGGGATGCTGTGGAATCCATGTTAAAATTCATAAAACTGTCAACTCAGGCCTTGGCCCAGGGAAAGGTCTACACGCACTGACAATGACAATGAAATGACGCCTCTGTCTTCCCAGACCAGGCCTGAGTGTCCCTAACAGAACCTTCCTGTGGCTCTGGTCTCCAGCCTGCAGGCACCACACTCTGGGAGACAGGCCTCTTCCCCGCCCTGGTGCTCCCCATGGTCAGGATAGTGGGTGGGAGCAGCTGTCCTCACTCTGATCCTGCAGGTCCTTCCCACCAGGGCCCCCATCAGGCTCCATCTGCCACTCCCCCCAGCAGCCCTTGGCCAAAGGATCATATAGTTGCTGCAATAAATATCATTTGCTCAAGTAGCTCAAATCACCCTTACATGGGAGGAAAAGCCCTTTCCAAGTAGGGTCTGGAAGTTAAACTCACCAGAAAGTCTGTCTTGGTAAGGAGTAGTAAGAACATTAATTATCTCTTGCACATTTTGTGAACACGCACCAGGTATCACTTACACCCCAGCTCATGGAATCTTCTTCACAAAGTCCCATGAACATACTAACTCATAAAGTCCTCTTGACCATCTCACACTTACCATGAGTTATGATTATTATTAGCCAGGATTGGATGGGCTATGCTGCAATAAAAATAAACCCTCTAATCACAGCGCTTATCACAATAAACGTATTTTTCTCACTCACATGAAGCCCAGTGTGGGTTGCTGACCTTCCTCTGTCTTGTGGCTGTGTCATGTGGGACAAGTGCCCTCTAAGGTCACCGGGGCTGGAAAGGAAAGTGGTGATGAACACATGAGGTCTTAGTTGCCTCATACCTGAAGTGGCAGGTGCCACCCTGCTCCCCGTCATTGGCCAGAATTAGACACGTGGCCTCTGCTTAGCTGCAAGGGAGGCTGGGAAAGTGGGAGAATCACATGCATATTAGGAGCCCAGGTATCCTGCCACTCTGCATTTGTAACATGAGGCATCGAGGAACAAACAGGTTAAGTAATTTGCTCAAAGTCACCCAACCAGTGAGGGTTAGAGTCGCCTTTTCACAAAAGGGGACATGGGTGAAGGCTCACATGCCCATTTACGCTCACTGACATGCATGACAAGACCACATATGTGCATACTCTGGTGACTCCCATGGGCTGTCCTCTCCCTTGCTGGGTGACAGGGTCATGGGCACCCTGGGGCTCTGACTGAGGGCGCGAAAAATGAGCCATGGTCACAGGACAGGCTGCCTCCTCTGTCCCTCCCCCAGCCCTGGGGCCTCACCTGCCACCCTGGGGTCCCCATGCCCCCAGCTTGGGCAGAGTCCCAGTTGTCACCCACCCTGTCATGGCATCAACCCCAGCTCACTCCAGAAACTTTTGCCTGCCCCTTAAGAATGAGAACTTTCTTCAGAATCTGTGGCTGCCAATAAGGCAGGCTTCTAGGACAAATTTATTTCCAAAATATAAAAATTATAATAAATATACACAGTGAAAATTCTTATGTCAAGTATTTACCTACACCCATACACACAAATACACTTAAAAGATATAGGTATATGGAGTGTGTCTGTGACCATAAATCTGAATTTATTCATGGAAATGATGGCATATTCATGCTTGTTTATACGACTAGGGTTGTTGACATAAAAATAAATGGTGAACTACTCTTCAAAAGTGTCAAGATCATGAAAGATAAGGAAAGACTGAGAGACTGTCAGATTTGAAGACACCAAGGAGACATAATGACTAAATGCAATGTGGTCTTTTGGATTGGATCCTGGAAGAGAAGAATGACACTGGCGGAAAAACTGGAGAAATCCAAATTAAGTCTCTAGTACTGCACCAGTGTTAATTTCTTAGTTTTAATAAATGCACTATGGCCACATACGGTATTAACTTTAGAGGAAGCTGAGGGGAGGGTATGCAGGAATTCTCTATAGTATATTTGCAACTCTTCTAAAAAGTTTTTTTAATAGTAATGAAAGAAAATGCCCCAAACAGAGAGTCAGGATGCCCCTAGATTTCAATACAGCTCTGCTAATAACTTGATATTTGACCTCAGATGAGTTACTTATCTCTTCTGAAGCTCAGTCCACAAACACCACCAAAAGTTCAGTTAGATAATCCTCAAAGTTCCACTCAGCTTCCTCATTGTGCAATTCACTCCAGATTCAGAAACACATCCTCACTCAGAACACACACACAATCAAGATCATGTGTACCAACCATATACCTCGTCTCACACAGACATGCACACACAAGCAACCAGTGTGATACGCTTTTGTTAATTCAGGTGACAAACACAGTCAAATCTCTTTTATCTTTTCCATTAATAATTTGAAATTCCATATGCCCTATTGTAAAAACATTCAGCCTCTTCCTCTTGAAGGATATTCTGCTACACACACACACACACACACACACACACACACATTCAGATCTAAGAACCCTTTGGTGTAGCCCAATCTGCAGAAAGGAATACCAGTCTGACCCTGCCAACTGCAACTGCTTCTCTTGGCCACACGGGGCCGCTGCTGAAGACTAAGCAGCACGGCTTGGTAACTGCCTGCCTTGCTGCTGCAGTCGCTCTTGCTGCTGCTTCAAGTCTCTGACCAGGCAAGGTAGTCAAGAGTTCTTTTTCCTTCTCACTCCCAGGCTCACCCGCTCTCTCCCAAAGCATAACACCATGTCCTGGCTGGGACCAGAGGAGCTTCTAACACAGCCGCAAGCTGTGCCCAACCAGCTCTCCCCAGGGCCATAGTGAGTCCCTAGTGTCGACCTGGAGTCAGGGGCTGGGTCCTCCCTTTCCTCAGCGTCACTGCATTTCAGGGGCCTGGCTGTCTTGCTCAGCTCTCTCTGGTCCATCCTGAAATGTCTCCCAGCTGAGACTTTTGGGGAACAGAGGCTGGGATCGTGGTCCCTTCTCACCCTTACAGTCTTGGGCTCCTGCCTGTGGGTGGGTCAGAGATGGGGATTTTGATATCAACCCAGAACAGGAAGACCTGATACACACCGAGCTTTTAAGATGTCTCGGGCACTTTTCTAAGCATTTTAAAGGCACTGATTAATCTAATTCTCACAACAACTCTATGAAGCAGGTATGATTTTTCTTCATCCTCCATTTTACCACGAGGAAGCTCTGAAAGAAGAATTGACTTACCCAAGGTCACATACCTGAGTAAGCAGCAGAGTTGGGACTTGAACTCAGGGAGCCCCAGAGTCTGGGTTGTTTTCCACTGTGTTATGCTGCCTCAGAAGCTCACATCCTCTCCCCCAGCTTGTCCCAGAGTCAAATAAGCAAAAGGAGGCCCTCTCTGGCCTTTTCCCAGGGTGAAGTGGGTGCTCAGCCATTTCCACCTCTAGACCAAGGGATGGAGGACATAATTTTTCAGTAGCCTCTTCAAGAGGTCCCCAGTTGGTTGCTGCCTTAACAAAAACCCTCCACACAGTCCACAGTCCACGCAATCATCAACCCCGATGCACGTTCACACACATGCGGGTCTAGGTCCAGGTCACTTTTTCAGTTCAGAGGGAACGTAAAGGAACAAAGGAAGGAGAGAACACTCCTGGCCCTGGGCTCAGAGAAAGGGGGAGGGGGATGTAGCCGACGCTGTTGGTGCCAGGCCTGGGTCCCTCCACTGGGCAGTGCACCCAGCCCTCAGCTGCCGTGAACTTTGGGTGCTAATAGCTCACAGCCGCCCCCTCCTCCAGAGAACTGCTCCCAGCCAAGTTACCCCCACCCTGAAGCTTATGCCCCCTCACCCCAGGGAGTGACTGGCTGACACAAGTTTGAAAGGCCAGCCCCTCCTTGCCTGAAGGGGGAGCATCTCTGAGGAACGGTTCACACCCCAGGATCCAGCATGGGATCAGGAAGGGCTAGACTCTAGCCAGAACCACATTCTGGCTTAGCTACTCACCTGCCTGCCCTGACTCCCTAGCTCCTTTTCTCCTGAGAGTTAGCCCTTGATAAATCACGTGACCCCAAATCCTGGTCTCAGTCTTGGCTTCCACAGAACCCAACCTGAGACAGCATGGACATAGTTGAGAAGCTGGGTGGTGGGGAGGTTAGATAGGTGCCAGGAGGCAGACCTCCAGGATGGGATTCTTGAGTTGCATCACCTGCTGGCTGGCTGACAATGAGGACTCACCACTGGTGGTTAGTGGAGAATTGACAGCCCCTCACGCCGTGGTGCGCAGTTAGTGTCTCCCAGCTATGGTGAGCTGGGACGGAGCACAGAGGGGAGAGTTGATGCCCCAGCTTGTGCAATAACATGTGTTTGAAGTTCATTATAAGGATGATGGAACTGCGTGGCATTTGCTAAATGCCTAAATGCTCTAAAGAGAGAAAATGACAAGCTCAAAGTGATCAGTCAGCCGTTCAAAGTGAATGTGAAAGCGAGGCGGTCTTCTTGGCAGAGTTTAAAGAAGCCCTCTCCTCCTATAGCTGGAGGGCAGATGGAGCTGGAGACAAGGCTCAGGACCTAATCAGAAGAGCAGTTGAACTTCTAGGTCAGATTATCCTATGCCAAAGGCAGGACCCAGTGACTTGGAGTGAGGGTGTCTGGGGAGATACCTTTGAGAACTGAGAACCCCAGATCACCTTGAATTCCCTGGGTCTGCAGAAGAGTGCCACATCCTTTGTTAGGGGAGCGCGCACCTACCCACCCTTGCTTGAAGACTCTGCAAAAGTCTCAGGTGAGGCATGTGTCCTAGAAGTCATGCCTGCCCTGCTCAAGATCTCACCCAGCCTGTCCTCCTGGCCACCAGACATATAACCAGGGTCAAACTGAATTGGGACCCAAGTGTGGGCCTGTGGAGGAAGGAGAGGCACTGGATGCCGTAAGAGTCCAAGGTGACACTTGTACCCAGGTCCCCAATGAGCCAGCAGTCTCCCAGTTAAAGCAGGGATTCGGGGAGATGGGGGAAGTCATAAATGGAGTCCTGGCAGAGGGCCCCCTGGGTTCAAGGCCACTTGAGGATCACTTTATCAGTTCTCAAATGTCTCACCGGAGTGGACATATTTAGCAGTTGGCAGAAACCTCACGTTGGCCTCTTGATTTACAGAGTATGAGCTAGTGATGGAGGAAGGACCAAGTAGAAGCCCCTAGAAGCACCATGCCCCCTCCCCCAGCCAAGATAAAAATCAAAAATAGTTTTATCCTAGGGGAAAAGACAAAGATAAGTGCCACTTCAAAGTCTTAAAAGATACAGGGGCCATAGTCACCATCAAATTCCTACTTAATTCACGGGTCTGGGGAAGGTGTGCAGACAGACTTTTATAAATGGGCACTAAATGTGAGGATCTCTGCATCACATGTGAAGGCCACCAGAGGACACCCACTGCAGGAGAGGCACCAGACAAGGACATAGATAGGATGACACAGCCAGCAGATGTCATCCAGTCTCCAGCCTCAGGCCCCCAGAACGTGTGCAGTGGACTTGTATATGGAGTCACCATGTGGCAGGGATGGGGACTCTGCATGGACCCCCAAGCGTAGGCTCCCTCTCCCAAGGCTGACCTAGCTGGATGCTGAACGTCAGACCTGCCAGCCACAGAGGACACAGAACAACCGATATAGCACCATTCTCTGATGTGGCCAGTTGACTGCATCAGACCACGAGGCAAGGGCCACAAATCCTCCTGACTGAGCTGACCCAGATTTCAGGTATGATTTTTACACTCCTGCCCTCGGGGCTGCAGCCAGCGCCACCCTTCAAAGCCTCACAGAACATCTTGATCTGTCATCATTGGATCCTCAGAAACACCGCCTCAGATCTAGAGACCTGCTTAATGGCCAAGGAGGTGCACTTGACCATGGGACCCACTGGCACTGCCAAACACCACCCTTTCCAGAAGCTGCAAGCCTAACACGGCAGTGGGACAGAACAGCAGTCAACAAGGCATCCTGAGGAATGGGATCGAGCCTGGTGTCCCTGGGAGGGATGGATAGGTGGGCCTAGCTGAGCTGCCATCTTGGACAAGCCACCTGTGAGGCTGGAACACTGTCCTTCAGGATGCTGTGAACACCTGTTTGGTGCAGTGTCCCTAACAGAACACCTGGTTTGGGAACCAAGGAGTGGAGGTGGCTGGCTCGCCATTACTCCCAGCCTTCTGCCTCCACCCCTTTGGGCTCCATGGCCCTAGAGGTCTGGGTGAGTTAGTTCATTGCATTGAGCCTGCTAAATGGTGGAAATACATTAAATAAATAAATACATAAATAAAACATCCTGCAGTGAGGATTGAGAAAATGTTTGTCAAGTTCACACCCAATGCCTCTGTTCTCAGCACCAACACTGGATTCATTATTTTGGAAGGGGCTCGGGGTCAAGACAGACAGAGAGTGGGGAGGTCTTCCAAGTTTTAGCCCCATTTCTGGTACCTTCCTCGCAGGATCTTCAGGAAGTACTTCTCCTTGTCTACCTTGATTTTCTCATGCTGCAGATGAAGCCTATTTTTATTCTCAAGAATAAGATCTATTGCTTCTCCCCCAAATCCTTCATTTGACCAGAACATTTTTAGGTTTACCCTTTCCGCCACATTCTTGCCCCACCTGCCACCTCAGAGCCAGGCTCTGAGAAGTCGGGGGACCCCCCAGACCCACATCTCCTTTCCCAACATGGGGAAGTTTTTCCTCCCCGTGCCTTCATTTTACTATCAGCAAAAGATTTCACTAGCACCGCCAAGAACTGATATTCAGAAATAAGTATGTAAATCCTTTGTAAATGTATGCTAATTACTTATTTTTAATTATAATGTAAATAAGTAATTACTGAATAATTTTAAAGTATTTACATGGGGGTGTGTGATTTAGACACTAACTTGTTATAAGATATAAAAACTATAAATTATACAGTAATTATGGCCCAATTTACATGCTAAGGCCAAACACAATTACGTAGCAAGAAAAATACAAACAATCAGGTAATTCGGCGGTAGTTACTGTGTAATAACCAAGCTGATTTCTTCCCCAAGTTGAAAAAGCGGGTCTGTGTGTTCACTCTAGGTTTGGGGAGGCCAAGGGAAGGGTGCATTCAGGAAGTTAAAATCACCTTTAAGGGAAAAAAATTACAAAATCAGAAAAAAAAAAAAGGCACAATCAAAAGCTACTGAACCTCACCCAGGTGGTGGTCAGAGTAAGGCCAAACCACAGAACATGATTCTGTGGCCTTGTGTGGAGTGGCCGCAGGTGTCCTCTGCTGTCTCGTCCACAGCAGTCCCTCTCACACACCTCACTTCAGGTAAAAGAGAGTTCCCCAGACTTTCATCTCCAGGCCTTCATATGCCTGTGCCTTAATCTTCTTCCCACACTTTTCTGCCTGGCTCAACTCCATCTCACCCTTCAGGTCTCACCTATAATGCCTCTTCCTCCAGGAAGCTTTCCCTAACCACCCCAAGATTTGGTCAGCAACCCCCTAGGCTCCCACAGCCTTCCAGCCTCCACCATTACAGCTAAGCACTGTTTTGACATGGCCTGTTTGATGGCAAAGCGTGCCTCCCCCATCAGACTGGGAGCCCCAGGAGGTCAGAACCCAGGTCAACCCTGTCCATTGCTGGGTCCCAAGGTAGAGGCACCTGGGCTTGAGAATATGGTGTCTGATGTCAGTGAGGTATGAGTTTAAGCCTGGTATAGACACTCTCTGAAATCATTCCAGAATTATCTCAGAGGCCTGAGCCTCGTCTTGGGGAAGGGAGCTGTAGGCTTGACAGAGCCCTGGGTTCCATGCCCTCACACCACCCTCAGCAGAAACAGCCCTTTGAAGGGGGTATCATTCTCTCCATTGTGCAGACAAGGCAACTGAGGCTCACGGAAGCCAAGTAACTAATGGAGGCTTAGAGCTGGTCTGTGAAATCAACTTGGAGCTCCTCTGCTGTCCCCTCCCCACCGCTCCTCGGGTGTCATTAGGCCCCAGAGGAGGGTAGGGGATCCAATGGCACCTGTGCAAGGAGAGCGACCTGCAAAGGCACAGTCCCACGACCAGGGCAGCACCTGCACCTCCTAAGTAGGGGGGTCACAGAACCACTGACCTGGGAGCTGCTGAGATGGTGTTTTGTAAGCTCTGGTCTGAGTTCCTTGGGTCAGAACCTCCTGGAGGGCTTATTAAAATGAAAATTCTGGGACCCCTAGAATGGACAGCCGACTCTGGAGGTGGAGCCCAGATCATTCGTTTCTAGCCCACGCCCGCTGGTACTCCCTGAATTCTGAGGGCCACGGTGGGAGGGGTAGGCACAACCTGAACTTGAGCCTCTCTCTGAACCTATCACCTCACCCATGAAAGGGGCCAACTGAACGTGCCAAAGATAAGAGGCAGTGGGCTTTGAAGTACCCCAGAGCCAGGCCAAGCACAGAGGATCCTCACTGGACCAGTGGTCCCTACATTCAATGCCCCCTCGTGGCCCGGCCCACCCCAAGGCCAGCACGATGCACAGGGCCAGGGTCTGGGTGCTCCCAGGGTTGGGGGCTAGGCCAGCTTGGCTGGGGGGCACTTGGCCTGGCTCTGTGTCAGGCCCCACAACCACAATAGTGTCTTCATCCCCTGGGAGGTCCCCACCAAAGCGTCCGACCCCACCCCAGCCACCCGGCCATCACAAACACTGCTGCCCCCACCCACCAGCAGTTGTCACACAATTTAGAGCCAGGGAGGTGGAGGAATCCATATATAGATTCCTGGCTTGTCTTTTTCTCCTGTCCCTGAGGCATTGCTGTTCATTAAGCATGGTCATTAGCGAGGATTTAGAGGCGCCCGAGTGGGACCCTGAGGATGGAGGGCCCTGCTGACCAGGCCAGGGAAACCAGTTCTACAGGAAAGAAGTTCATCTCAGCCATCCCCCTGCCTCCGCACCAGGCAGCTGAGCATCAGAGAGTCAGGCAGGAAGGCCTTTCTTCTCTAACAATAATAAGCCTAATAACCCAGCTACTGTTTATAAGCAATTATGACTTGAAGCTTGGGAAAGACTTGCTCTCACCAATCCTCACACAGAGGCAGGCACAGAGAGGGTCAGTGATTTGTGAAGGTCACACAGCCCTAGCATGGAGACTTAAATCCAGTCTCTCTGACTGTGGGATCATGCTTCTAACCACCCAGTTCTAATCTCTCACACCCCAAATGAAAAGGACTTGGCCAGCGGCAGCCAATTCAGTATGATGTGACCAAAGCCAGCACCAGCGTGGGAAGCCCTGGCACTGGCCAAATTCGTGAAGATCGAAATCGCCATCATTCCAGTGATCCAACCCCTCATGCAGCTACTTCACAGCCCAGGAAATTCCCTGGTCCCCTGGGTAATATTTTTTTACAGCCATTGCGGGGTGCTATTCATTTTATTACACTTTTGCCGGTTATTTTTGTTGTTGGCGCATAAGCAATGTGGTCAATTCCTTTTTACGTGCCCCGGTGTTTCAGATTCATCGCCAGCCAGTGTGGCGCTGAGTGGTTACAAGGTAAAGTGTTTGGCTAATAAAATGCATAAAGCAGAGATAGGAAAATCAATGCCTTTGTTATAACATTGCACCATTCTTCACGCAATCTGTCAGGCAGGGCTGCCCGCTGGAGCTGGCTTCAGAGGCAGCACATGGGGTGTTGGCCACTGGGCTGGGTGCCAGCTGGCCCTGGAACCTCTGCCCTTTGCCCTCTGGAGCAGGAGCCACTGCAGAGAACCCCAGCAGAGGTACTCCTGGTGCCTGAGTTGGAGATGGAGGGTTGGAAGAGAGAGGTAATTCTGGGTTCTTGAGCAAGTCATCATACCACTCTGACCCTCAGTTTTCTTATCTATAAAATGGGGATAATAATAGTCCCACCCTCCAAGAGCTTTTGTGAGGATGCAGGCAGACAGCCCGTATGACCCCCATGGCACAATGCCTGGCACACAGCATAAACGGGGTGGATAAAAGAATGGGGCTGCCCTCTTCCTCAGGTTCCAGCACCCTGGCCGCTCAGGGTGCCCCTCCCTCCCCAGCCCGTGCAATGAGAAAGGTCCCTCTCTGGGCTGAGCCGTAAAATGAGACACATGGTTCAAGACAGTGGCACCACCTCTACTCAGACCTAAGAATGCAGCTGCCCTCCTTGTCCTCTTATTCTTGACCAAACATTTACCTCGATTTGCACGATTGTTTAGCCTCCTGCCTGGCTGCCCCCTCCCCGGGCTCCACATCAATCCCCTGCTCAAAGGCAAGGCTGGCCAAACAGTCCTGGCTCAGGGTGTCCCCACCATGGGCACTGAGCCACACTGCCTGGAAAAAGAAAGACCACGGAGAATTTCACCTCCTCATATTCTCCTCAACCTCACTCCGCTCCTGTCTCCGGGCCTTGGATGCATGACTGTGCCTCTCTAAGCCTGTTTTTGCATCTCCAAAATGAGAATTATAGTAACAGACCTTCCTCCTGGGGTGTTGTGAGAACTGAGACAACCTGTGTAAACCAGAGGCCTCTCCTGCAGCCCCTGGTGGGGGCCTGGGAGACTGGAAATACACACACAGCCTGGAGAGGAAGGAGTGTCCAGAGGGCAGGGGAAGGGACATTCTAGGCGAACGGTTCAGCTTCCACAATGAAGGCACAGAAAGAGGAAGAGTCAGCCAGTTTCTGCTCAATCACTGGGTGCCAGCACCTCCCAAGCCTCAGTTTCACTCTCTGTAAAATGGGCGCAGTATTCCTCACCTCCTCTGGGCTGCTGTGGGGGAGGGAGGCGGGTTAAATAAAAAACTCTCTGATCCTCTCAGGACAGGGCCCAGCACACAAAAGACTCTGAAGGGCTTGAATGCTGGACTGAGGAGCTGAACCACCTCCTGGGAAATGGAGGGGAGCTCTGGGAGAGGACTGGATCCTGGCGGGCGCAAGGCTCCGAGGACTGGATCCTGGCGGGCGCAAGGCTCCCAGGCCTGGGCCATTCCTCTCTCCCCAGCACCCTCCAGGCTAGTGGAGGTGGTAGAGAACCCACCATGAGGATAAACGAGGTGTCACCTCCCGAGGCTCCATCCCTCCAGCTGGCCCCAGGGCCCCTCCTCCCCCACCAGGAAGAAGCACAAACAGAGATCCCCCCGCGCCTCCCAGCACACCCAGGCCTGGCGCACTGCTCAGCAAATATTGGACTTTATTAATTTAATTTAATTAAACTTTATTAACCTTTATTAAAAATAAACCCTCATTAAGATTCTCATTCCCGTCTCTGGCAAAGGCAGGGGCGGGGCACTGCCTCCTCTCCAGGCTTGTTAAATGTCACCCAAAGAGAGGCAGTGGCCTCTGGGGCCACAGTCCACGACACGGAGCTGGGGCTGGAGATGGAAGGGCCCAGAGAGGGGTATGTGTGTATCTGTGTGTCTGTGTGTGTTGGGAGGTGTTGGCAGCTGAAATCCAGGCCCTGAGTGGCCAATATGAAAAATTAGCCCAGACCTGAGGAGGGCCGGCCAAGAGGAAAAAAGAGTCCAAGGGTCTGGGGGGCCCCTTGGGATCCAGCCCCCCAAAGGTGTAGGCCTAGGCTGGCTGTGGAGGTAGGCAGGCTTCACACCACAAAGCAGCCAAATTCCTAAGCAGATCTGGGAGGAAGGAAACACTTGTTTCTATCACGTTATTTTTCTTAAAAGCCATGCTTGTTCCATTTAGAAAATTTGGAAAATACAGAAAAGCACCAGAGAACAGAAAATTCTTTATGAAGCCAGATAGACTCTTGTCCCTCAGAGCTGGGTGATCTTATTTCTCATCCACTCTGGGACAGTTTAAAGAAGAGCCCGATGTATCACTGAGCCTGTAACTACCGTCACAGACCGTCCAGGAAAACGGAGACAATGCACCACTGCTCAGAGCAACACTGGTCCCGCTGGGAGTGGCTTTCCTTCTCAGGGAAACAAACCCATTTCAATATCCATGGGAGCTAGTCTGCCATGAGGGACCTGCTGGGGCCCCCACCCCAGCCAAGGCCCGGCACCTGGGACAATTCAGAGCTGGCAGTCGCAGAAGACCTTCAGTGGCTGGATCCTATCCTGAGCTTTGTGTAAATTATTTCATCTTATCCCTGCAGCAGCCTGGGGGAGGTGAGGACCACTGTGCCCATTGTACAGAGGAGGAAACTGAGGCTTGGGAGGTGAAGGGCCTGGCCCAGGGCCATCAGGCTAAGGGGCAGAGCCAGGGCAGAAACCTCAAGCCCTTGCACTTGTCCAGCTCCCTGAGCCATCCTGGCGGAAGCTTAGGAAATTGGGGCAGCACAGCCAGGGGGAGGGCAGCCAGCAGGTGGACCACCTGCTCCTGGTTATCTGAGAAGCTGCTGCTGGGCAGGGGAGCCTCAGGCAGAGCCTAGGAGGTGAAGGAGAAGGCACTGGACAAGCAGGCAGACGGGCCATCTCCACCAACACCCACGGTCCTGGAGGGCCCAGCCCCCGAAGCTGCCTGCACATGTCTGTACCCAGGTCCCTCTGTTCCGGATGGTGGCCAAGCCACCTTCTCGGGCAGTGCCTCCCTCAGAGGGGAAAGCCCGGGGAAAGACAAAAACAGCCGGGCCACTCCAGATGTCTCCAAAGGATGCTTATCATAGTTCACACACTTGGTAAAGAATACGTAAAACAAGCAGCAGGGGAGGCGGTAACAGCAATGACTCTGGGGTGAGAGGGTCCTGGGTTCAGATCCTGACACACCACTTAGCGGTTTGGTAACTTTGGACAAGTTCAGTCACTCCTTCAGGAAGCATTCCTTAAAGCTGTGACACTGGGGTACGATAGTCAATCTCATGGCCGGGGCCCTTGTGGGTTTGCAGGCTGGTGAGACATCAGTAATAATAACCAACAGTTGTGCTAAATGCCACACTGGAAGAGAAGAACAAACACAGGAGACCGAATGAGGAAGGCGGAGCAACATGAAGCCAAGACCAGAGGCTGTGGAAGGAGGGGGGCAGGACGCAGAGGAGGGATGGGTCAGCCAGGGAGGGGCCGAGGGAAGACTGCACGGAGAGCCCAGGGAGCCCGGGGAGGCACTGGAGAGGCCAGGCCAGAGCAGGACAGGTCTGCAGGCCAGCATGGCGCAAACCCAGGGGAGGGCCGTGGGCTGGGGGCTGCCTGGTGCATGTCCTGCAAGGTTCACCGCAGCCGCGTTGAGAAGGGCGGAAGCCGAAGCCCTTCAGAAGTGGGGGAGCTGCCCGGGGCTTCAGACAGGGTGGGGCAGAAGGGACCAAAGGTCGACAACCGGAGAGATGCTTTAGAGGAGGATCCACCAGACGACATGTTCATTCATTCATTCATTTGCCACTTCACTTATTCATCAGCAGGCTGGCTACCAGGATAGAATTCTAAACAAGACCCACACAGTCCCTGCCCTCAAGGAACTTGCAGTCCAGTGGGAGATACAGCCCACAAATAAAGAAGTACAAATAATCATCAACCGTGACAAGCTGGAGGAGGAAAATAAATGTGGTGATGCAGCAGAGGATGGTGAAGGGGCCGAGTCCCTCACCATCGCAGGGGAGGTCATGGCTCCTCCGAGGGAGAGACCTGAAGCTCTAGAAAGACGCTGTGAACACACCAGTACAAAGGCCCACCTACTGCCCTGAGGACCCGGCACCCCCAGACCTCAGCCGTGCTGGGTTGTGATGGATGTGCAGGGGCTGTGGTCTTTGGAGTTATTCTGCCGGGTAGGCCAGGCCCCCCAGTTCTTGGTTAGTACTCAGAGTTAAACATAAAAATGTTTAAGGATTTGGGTGACAGAGAGGAGACACAGAGCTGCGCGGTGGACAGCGCTCAGCCAGAGCCCACTTTGATGTATGTCCCGGGCAGGGCTGCAGGTAGGGAGGGGGTGGCAGTTTGGGGTTGGACTGCACAAACTCCTGACGGAGAAGAGGAAGCCGCGGGGAGGAGGACGGCCACCCAGGCATACTGCCTTCTTGCTCAGGGTGGGGGCCCTTTTCCTGTCCTCCTCTTTACAGGGTTTGATGGATTCTCAGCACAGGGCATCTTTCAGTGTCTTCCAGGACTGGGAGCCTCCATCTTCCAGACAAGAGGCCCAGGGGCACCTCAGAACCATCTCCATGGCTCTGGGCAGGGCAGGGGCCGACTCTTCTCCACCATCTTAGACAAGCCCCTCCGGGGCACATACCCACGCCCCTGGCACCACTTTCCAGAGAAGGCAGGAGCCCCTAGCCAGACCCAGCAAGGCCAGGATGGAGGCAGCAGCCTCCTGTCTTTCCCTCTGACTCTGGCCCTTAAGGGCTCTCTCTCTACCCTGGTCCAATGCCCCTAGACCCAGGTGGGATTAGATGCTCAGCCCTGGTCCAATCAGCTAAGGCCAGGGGCAGGGTCACCAGAACGAGCATGGCCAGCAGGAGCCACCCAGAGAGTGATGAGGGTGGGTTTCTGAGGGGCTCCCTAATCGTGTTCCTGAAGTTAAACACTGAATGCCTTGCCTAAAAAGATGTGAGCGGCCTGCCTCTGAAGGGGTGACAGCAAGCGAATGACCCCTGAGTGGAATTTTACTAGAGTGTCTCTGATTCTGAAACACCTTCCCCCTTCTCACTGGGTCGCCCCCGGGGGTTACAAGGAAGGGTAGGTACAGTGGCAGGGCGGGGACAATTTTTACTGTTGACTTGGGAAGGCTCTCTGAGTGTCAAGCCTCTTGGCCCCTGAGAGAGTGTGCAGAGGCGAGGCCGCTCCCATCTGGGAGGGGAGCTGGTCGGCCTCAAGCCTCTCCCTGCACACACGCATGCCTGCCCACAGGCACACACAGAGCCACACACAGAGGCCCTGTCACGTATGTGTGGACAAATGCGGGTGTCTGGGCTACACTGTGTGCCTGAGCCCAGGAGCACAGCCATCCACACCCTGCACAGCGCCCCGGGGAGAGCCCCATCTCCTGGCCGCCCTTCTCCCTCGATGGAGTTGTGCTCCCAAGGCAGACAGGCTCCTCCTTCCTCCAGCTCCTGCAGGAGCAGATGCAGAATTTGGGCTGTGCAATCTCCCCTTCTCGGGCTTCTGTTTCCTCATCTGCCCCTGGCAACACAGCCTTCAGAGCTGGGGTCAGGATGAGGGCCATGAGGGAGTGTCCTAGCCGCGCTCCCCTTTCCCTCCTGAGAAACAGACCTGGCCACGTTGGGGGAGCTTCTGGGCTAGAAGAAGAGCAGGAGGTCAGAGTGACTTCATGCCAGGAGCCCCCTTAAGAACCCAGCTTACAGAGGGCCGGGCTCCAGAATCTCCCCACAACCCTGGCTGCAATGTAAAATAGGTCATGGGCGTAATCCTGGCCAAACTGGCCTCTTACAGATCAGCTAGGCCACGCTCTCTAGGCCTAATTATCCCATATTTGGTCAATAAGCCATTAACACAGCGCCTTAGATGTTAATAACCGTTTCATGAAAAAGTCGGCGTAATTCATGAGATCAACACTGGTTAGCAAAATTAATAAATATTTCATTTGGTGAGATTTATCCCAGCGTGCTCCCAACAGGTGGAGCAATGGCCCTCGGGCAGCCCTGGGGAGCCAGCAGTCCGGGGAGAGGAAGGCCTGGCTCTCACTTGGGCCAATAAACATTTACTTCAAATTCTATCGCCATAAATCCACAGGCTGGATGAGGGAGTCCAGTAAAACCTGACTTAACATTATGTTCTGGCCATTAACAATATTTATATAGATGCCACTTCAGGGAGGCTTAGATTCTCCACGCAGGGCGCCACGGCCGTGACAGGAGCTAACTCGACAGGGATCCTCTGGGAAGGTTTGTGCCCAGGGAGGCCCTAGGGCAGTAGGAAGAACCCCAGCTTGACTCTCAGAAGGCTCTAGGGGTGCCAGTTGCCAGCTATGTGACCTGGGCAAGTGCTCCTAACTTTCAGAGCTTCAGTTTCCTCATCTGTAAAATGGGAGTGTTAACAACAGCCACCTTGTGAGCTGCCAAGAGGATTGAGTCATATAACACAGAGTAAGCCCTGCACACAGTAAGCGCTCAGTAGCTGGACACTGCTCTAATAATAACCGTTATGAGTAGGGGCAACCAGAGGCCTCGGCCCCCTGCTCCACTGGAGAGAAGCTCTGTTGGGTGTGCTCCGCCTTTTTACTGTCTCCCAGATGCTGTGTGCACCACAGTCACCCTGCAGGGTGAGCGCTCTCAACATCCCCATCTTCCAAAAGGGGAAACTGAGGCTCAGAAAGGCAAAGTGACTTGCCCAGGAGCAGCCACCAGGGGGTGTTGGAACCAGACTGAAATCTGGGTCTGTGACCCCAAGCCTCCCCCACACACCACTCTGCCCCCTAGCCTGGGAGACCGACTGGACCCTCGGCGAGCAGCCGGGCCAGCACCACCCTGCTCCTCTCCTCCCTCCTGGCAGCCAACCTGGGGCCCTGGGCAAACAGACTGGGCCAGGGCAGACGCTGGATCCTGTTGTGGTTAAAGAACTTTCCAGGAGAACCAATTAGTTTTCCATGGGGAAACTTCTACCAGCATTGATTTTCACTCTTCTTGCCTGGGGTAGATTTGATTTGCGAGGAGAAGCGCTTCCAGGAGGCAGAAGCAATTGTGTGAAATAAAAGCTCTGAATGTGACAGGCTCATCTGCTATGGAGGAGGACGGAGCTGGGGCTAGGGGTGTGGGGGAGGAGGGGGGCTGAGGAGCCGGGGTGGTGGGGACTGGGAACGGGGGTGGAGGTCCCTCCATGATCTTGGTACAGAATCACCTTCCACATGCGTGGTCTTGAAGCAGCACCAAGACAAAGGCCAGCTCCTCTCCGCTCACCCTGGAGGCGGCCGGGCTGGTGGATTGGCCCCCTTATCTGCAAGGCTTCATTAAGCCGCAGCTCAAAATGAGGCCTGGTGAAGGGAGGTGGCCCCTCCCTTCATCAGCATGCTGATTCTCACTCATCTGTCTCCACTGAGCTTCTGCCCTTACCTCACACTATGCTTTTAACAAGACTGGGAAGTGGTGGGACAGAGCCTGGCTCATAGATAATGTCCAGTAAACGGTGGCAAAGATATCATTAGATCTCATTTTACAGACGAAGAAACCAAGGCTCACAAGGGTGGGCTGGCCGTCCTCAAAAGAGGCAGAGCCAGAATGCAAAACCGGACCTGACTCCAAGTCCCCCGCTCTCTGTTCGTCCATCCGTCCGGGACCTGAGTGGGAGACAGGACAGGTGAGGGGTTTGATGGGAAAGCAGGCGCTGACAAGGGTTCCCAGTCAGCTGCCCCGCACGCCGGGTTGGGGGTGGAGATAGAGACACTGTGAAGACCCAGCCCCTCTGCCTTTGCAGAACCATTCACTGCTTCATTTATTCATTCGACGATTTCATCCAGTAAACAAACATATGCTGAGCTCCTGCTCCATGAATAATATGCCGGGAACTCTTCCAGGCACTGGGGGTACAGCAGCGAACAAAGCCGACACTCTAGTGGGGGAGACAGATGTGAAACAGAGCAAATAAAAAACGTATCATGTGCCAGAGGGTGACAGGGTGGTCAGGGGGAGGGAGCTGTGGGCCTGGGGGTGCAGGGTTCACCAGGGAGTCCAGGTGGGCCTCATGGGAGCCCAAGCCACCTCGAGGAAGGAAGGAAGTGAACCCTGTGGAAGAACAGGGAAGGGAGTTCCGGACAGAGGGAACAGCAATCAAAGGCAAGGAGGCCTGAATGCCCAGGGCGAAGGAGAGGGACCAGCAAGGTGGCAGTCAGGTGGGGCAGGACCTTTGGGTCTGGAACACCAGGGAGTAAGGACAGCTCTGATTCCTCAGCACTGACTTTGAGGCAGGCCCTGTGCCCAGTTCGCTGGTCACAACCCTACCTTGCGAAGGAGATGCTATCCCTGTCCCCGTTTCACAGATGGGGAGACCAGGACCCAGAGAGGCAAAGTGGCTGGCCCAGGGCAGACCACTGTGTATAGCAGCATGGCTGTGTTTTGGAGCCAAAGCTCTTTCTCTCCACACCTCCCTCTCTCCCCCACCAGCAGCTGGAAAGCTGGGGGCCGTGAAGGGGAGCCCCCTAGATGCTGAGCTGCTGAGGAAGTGCCCCTCCCATGGAGAGATGCCCTGCTGCCAGGCCCAGGCTGTGCCTGATTCAAATGGGGGCAGCGGTGGGGACACGGGGAGCCTCAGCACATCCAGGACCTCCGAGGGCATCCAGAAATGCCCAGGGACGCTGCAGTGGCCTCTGAGGGGGGCAGGGGAGAAGTGGGGAGTGGGGAGAGCAAGGAGGAGGAACCGGGGCCTGGGGAAGGCTGCCAGCTCTTGGTGCAGCACAGCCCACAGTGGAGCCCGGGCTCCTGGGTAAGGAGCGGCCCAAGGGTCAGACACAGCAGGTCGTTAGCCCTCTGTGTCCGCAGCTGTGCCACCTTACCGCCTGCGGGGGTCCCATCTGCCTCATCTCGTTCCCATCCTGAGTGGTGGAGAGGAACCTCACCCCCACTTCACAGGTGAGGAGATGCAGAAGGAGAGGCAGAGCTCCCCCTCCACCCCAAGGCTGCACAGCCAGAGGTGGCAGAGCCAGGACGGAAACCAGGTTCCAGTTTCAGGGACCACCACACCCCTGCACTGGGCCTGCCTGGGAGGTGCAGGCAGGCGGTCGCTGCTCCAGACCTGGGCCAGCGCAGGGCAGAGCTGCCAGAGCCTCTGTCATTTCTGTGCTGGAATCACACCAGTGTCACCAGGGTGGGTGAGGCCATCTCTCCGACCTCAGGGCTGACGAGAGCATGGTCCCACTGGGCGGGTGTGAGCACAGAGCAGGCGCAAGCACAGAAGGGCTTCATCTGAGCCTTGCACAGAACCAGCTCTTCCCAAACAGGAGCCCTGCTTGCTCTAGGCCTGGCTCTGCCTATTGTCCCCGGGGCTGTCAGGAGCCTCCCTCCAGGGTTGGATGCCCGTGGAGCAGTGAGGACCTGGGGCAGCCCTTCGGGGGATGCAAACCTGAGGGGCAGCCTAGGCTGTGTGGCCTTAGGCTGGACACTGTCCCTCTCTGAGCCTCTCAAATTTTTTCTCTGTGAAATGGGCTTTCAATGGTTCAACTGTATATTTACCAAGCACCTACAACAGGCCAGTCTGAGGAGCTTTTGACACACCAGTGAACAGAACAGACAAAGGTCTCAGCCCTCATGAAGCTGACAGTCTAACGGGGTAGGTGGCACATAAACAAGAGATGAGTAAACACCACCCATGTTAGATAAGTACCACAGGAACAAAAGGGAGAGAGAGCAGGAGGGAGGTGGAGGCAAGTGTCAGGGTGGGCCTCAGCAAAAGGCAAGATTTTAGCAAAGACACAAAGGAGGTGAGGGAGGGAGCCACACAGATACCTGTGGAGGATGGTTCCAAACTGAGGGAAAGGCAGGTGCAAAGGCCCTGAGGCACGAGTGTGCCGCAGCAGATATTTGAGGAGCCAGAGGAAGGTCCACATGGCCGGAATAGCTTCCCCAGGGGAGACTGGGACAGAGAAGCAGTAGGTGGCAGAGCATGTCGGACTTCGGGCCAGTAGAGAGATGGTGCTGAAAGCTGGGATGGCAGTGAGGAGACTGTGAATTAACACATGTCAAGCATTCAGTGCAATGCGGCACATAGTAAGTGCTCAATTAATAGGCAGTAAGACTATTACTACGTATAACTGGATGATTTCTAATTCTTTTTGGGGGGCTGGGGGTGACTTAGGGCCCCACCTCTGTGGACAGGAGATGGATTTGAGTGACCCAAACTGTCCCCCAACCAGGCTGGAGGCTGCTCCCTCTCTCAGCCTCTAGAGAATTTTCCAAGGCCTCACTGGGCCTCGGGCCTTGGGAAGTTTGGGGAATAAGTGGGTGGGGTCACCATCACCGTGGCATTAAATCAGACCCCAGCTCCGGAAGAAATCACACCAAGAAGTTGTTAATACCTTTATTATGGGCTGAAATGTATTCACGATATTAAAAGACATCCCATTTCTGCCCCCCGTGTCACATCTGAGATGTAGCGTAGATAAATGATATATCACCACACAAGATCTACCGAAACCATTAGTAACCATGACATTTTGACGTCAGATTTTAAAAAATTCCTAAGTAATCTTTTTGATTTATGAAATGCTGTCTGGGTTCATCGAGAGAGATCTCAGATTTATCACCGCCTGGTTAGAATTATTAATGATTTTCAATTTGTAAATCTGAAGTCGAGAAAGTCTGTGGGCTCTGGGTGAAAGCTCCTGCCGACAGAGGCCCAGATTCCTCCAGCCAGAGTTCAGCCCACGGAGAGATGGGCCTTCTCTCCAGCATCCTGTACACTTGACATCGTCTCCTAGCAAACCCTATCTGTCTGCAGCATGCAAAACCATAGGGGGATCAGCTGCAGGACCTGCTCGAGGCAGAAGAGCCGTCCCACTTCACAGAGGGAGGGAGCCACAAAGATACCCGTGGAAGATGGTTCCAAACTGAGGGAAAGGCAGGTGCCAGATGTCTACTCCCCTGCCTACCATGCGCACAGGCCTGGAAAGCGGCTCTAGCCGATTTGGGCAGAGGTGGTCAGGAGGGATGTAGCCCAGGGCAGCATACAGCGCCTGCCCTCCTTGGGTCTAGCTCAGGCCTCAACTCAGCTGCAGGCCCCTCACACCACTGAGGAGCCTGGACCAGCCCCTCCTGCCCAAGGCAGCAGGCACACAGCCTTGTTTACTGCAAAGCCCCCACACTACCAGGAGTGTCCCTGGATGGGAGGCCACCTTGCCTGTTAGCCTCTTCGCCTCCACCCACATCAAAGCCTCCATCCACCCTCCAGTCTCAGAAACTACCCTGACCCAGGCTGGAGACAGAGAGCAGCATTGTTGGGCCCCCTGGGTTCCCACGCAGACCCGACCCCGGCTCATCACCCCAGCTTGGGCCCCAAGCCACGCTGGACACAACCCCAAAGCCATGGCTCTCACCAGGCTGAGTGTTAGATCACTTTTCCAAATACCAGGGTCCATGCCTCACCCCAGAGCGACAGAATCAGAACCAACTAGAGGCTCCAACGCGCAGCTAAGCCTGAGAATCCAGCCCCTGCATCACCACCTCTGGTCTCCTCTCCTCCGTTCTGGCCACCAGTGTCTCATTCAGGTGTCACCATTTCTCTCCAGGGCTGAGGAGGTCTCCCAGCCTCTGTCCTCACCTCTTCCAGTCCAGCCTCCCCACGACCATCCAAGTCCTCCTGACTGTGCCACTCCCCTGCTTACACCCTCTGTGGCTCCCACAGGCCCTGGGAAGAAAGTGACCTTCCTACTCAGGCCCGCTGAGGCCTGAAGAGGGCCGGGGACTGCGTGAGGCCCTGCAGGGAGCCACCTGCAGGGCAGAGCCGGACCAGAGTCCCCCTCCCTGGCCCGGTCTCCAGGAATTTCTGCTCTCCAGCTTCCCCCACTGGACTCAGAGCCCGGCTCCAGAACCACTCTCCTACCTGAGCAGGGAGGAAGGTCGCCTGGGGTGGGGGCCTGGGCAGCAAGGTTCACCCACCACTTAATGGGGCTGCAGGGCAAGCCAGGTGCAAGTGGGGTGATAAAGCCTCAGTTTCCTGATGAATAAAGTAGAAATTTGGAATTCCTGATCCCTTGAGTTCTACAGAAGCCAAGCCACATTCGCACAGCCAAACGCAGTGCCAGCGTGCGGGCAGCCCCCAGGAACGTACAGCTGTTGTTGGCACCACGGATCCTGACGTGCCCTGGGCTAGGGAATGTGGTGAGGCCACGTCTGAAACCTGTTCTGCACTGGGCTCAAGTCTGTGCACCGTTTGCTGGCCCGTGACCTTGGCCTCTCTGGGCCTCAGTTTTCCCAATACTAGAGCCCATCCCTCCCACAGCCCGGTCGTGCCCAGCCGCCTACTCTCACCCCTTTCCATGTGGACATGAGTTCAACACCCCTCCTGCTGACCGCCCCGGCTGCAGACCTCAGAGTGAACAAGGCCCTAGGAGAGGAAAATATGAATTGGCCTTACTTTTTTCCTTGATCCATGATTCAAAGGGAAAGTTGAAGCCATATTTCTGCAGGGTTCAGAGGCTAGAAGGCAAATTTGCAATGAACGTCGGAGGACAGGTCCTGTAGCCCTGGCATTTTCTTCTGTTGCCGGTGAGGGTTCCAGGGCAGTGGTGAGGCCAGGAGACCAAGGTGGGGAAGGGGGAAGACGGAGGGAGGGAGACCGAGGTGGGCCCCCAACACTGACATGGAAACGCAGACTTGGGGAACCAGGCCCAGGACAAAGGCTCCCTGTGGGGTAGAGGGGCTAGGCTCCAGAGAGAGGCCAGTGGTTCTGTGCCTGGGGCCTGGCACAGGTAGGCTCTCATTCAGCTCCTGAAGGAATGCATGCAGTAGAAAATGAACCCACATGGTCGCAGGCCGCCGAGCGCCACGAGCTCCCATCATGACCTCATCCAGTCCTCCCATGCACCTGGGAGGGTAACACCATTGTTCCCATTTCACAGATGAGGAAGCCAAGGCTCAGAGGGGCCCACATCCAGCCTGAGGTCACAGAAAGCAGAAGAGCCAAGTGAGAGCTCTGGCTCCAGGCACTGTGCTTAAGGTTTGGACCTCCAGCCTCACACCTAGCCAGAGGGGACAACCCAACCCCTGCCCCAGCTCACTGAGTACACAGTTTATCCAGCAGCACATCTGCAGTCACACTTGTTTGCTCACAAAACTCTTTATATGCACCCTCCTCCCCCACCCTCCCACGTTCACAGACATACTCACCCAAACACACACACATCCCTCCTGCCCACCGACCCTGACAGCCCCCTCCTCCAGCTCCTCCAGCCTCCTGCACCCCACCAGGGCCTGGGTCCTGCCCTGTAGCCTCACTGGAACTGACTTGGATGGGCCTGGGCTTGTCTGCTTCCCTGGGCCAGGCTTCTGGGGCCCACAGAACTGCAGACCCACTCCCACCCCATCCTGCAGGGGCCTCTGGTGTCCTTAGCAGAACTGGCATCTCAGACCCCACTCACTGTGGGCCCACAGCTGCTGTCACCTCCACAGCTCAGCCTTGGTCCCACCCGAGGTGCCAACCTCACTTCTGTGCTGGCTCTTCCCTTCCTGGAGATAATCCACACTAGCAGGAAGTCTCCAGTCATGGCTGCCTGGCCTCAGGTTCTAGAGGAACTTGGGTGAGTTCTCTTCAGAGGCCAGCTGGAAAAACCACAAGGTCGGCCCGCCCAGATGAGGCTGGGGGTGTGAATACAAGCTGTGCAGCTGTGGGACTTTCCTCAGAGACACCCAGTAAGCCAGGTTAGGGACAGATTCATGCAGACCCAGGGATCTGCCAGGCTGATGTGACAGATGGAAATGGGACAGGGGATTGTGGTAGGCAGAACTGGTTACAGCAGCAAGACTGATACAGGATTGGAAGTGGGGTGCTGCTGTAACAAATACCCAGGAAGTGTGGACTTGGCTTTGGAATTGAGCCGTGGTCAAATGTTGGAAAAATTTTGAGATGCATAATAGAAAAGCCTACACTGCCTTGAACAGACTATTATAGAAAGCTGGAGGTACATACTCCTTAGTGAGAATACACAGGGAGATGAGGATGAGCGGTCAAGGGTCAGGGAGAGAAGGGAACTGTAAAAGTTCTGGGTCAGGGGGTGACCAGGCCACGGAGTGGGTGCAACGGAGCAGAGATAGAGAATATCTGGGGCAGAGACAATTAAGGACTAGGGATTGAGTAGAGGTTCGCATGGGCACTGAAGGTTCACATTGTGGTAGAGGAGCCAGAATGGAGAGACAGCTCATGAATAAGGGCTCCAAAAAACCAACCATGATGACGGTGCTGCTGATGGTGGTGTTGGTGATGATGGTAGAGGTGGTGGTTATGACGGTAGTAGTGATGATGGTGGTGGTGGTTATGATGGTACTAGTGATGATGGTGGTGGTGATGATGGTAGTGGTGATGATGATCATGATTGTAGTGGTGATGGTAGTAGTGGTGGTGGTGATGATGGTGGTGATGGTGATCATGATTGTGGTGGTGATGATGGTGATGATGGTGGTGATGGTAACAGTGGTGGTGATGGTGATGATGGTAGTGGTGGTGGTGATGATGGTGGTGGTGATGATGATCATGATTGTAGTGGTGATGGTAGTAGTGGTGGTGGTGATGATGGTGGTGATGGTGATCATGATTGTGGTGGTGATGATGGTGATGATGGTGGTGATGGTAACAGTGGTGGTGATGGTGATGATGGTAGTGGTGGTGGTGGTGATGATGATCATGATTGTAGTGGTGATGGTAGTAGTGGTGGTGGTGGTGATGGTGGTGATGGTGGTGATGGTAACAGTGGTGGTGTTGGTGATGATGGTGGTGGTGGTTATGATGGTACTAGTGATGATGGTGGTGGTGATGATGGTGGTGGTGGTTATGATGGTGGTGGTGATGATGATCATGATTGTAGTGGTGATGGTAGTAGTGGTGGTGGTGATGATGGTGGTGATGGTGATGATGGTAGTGGTGGTGGTGATGATGAAAATGGTATTGATAGTGGTGATCATGATGGTGGTACTTGTAAGACAATCTGCTTGAAAATTTGCCCAAGTCAATTACCCACAAAAGGTAAACTGTTCCCTCTCCACGGCAACCAGAAGATTAGGTTCTGAGAATAGGGGCCTGGTCTACCTCCTGGGGGAGTTAAGACATCTTGGCATTTCTGGAATCACTCTGAATGCCCATCTCCTCCCCAGGTCTGCGTCAGGGCATCAGGCCAAACAAGGAATGAAGCTGGGACTTCCCCTAGTGGAGGAGAGTCTGGGGCTCAGGTAAAGTCTGAATGGAGCCATAGGGAGGGGAGGGCTATGTGGAGGCAGGAACTGCTCCAGGCCCCCTCAAGGACATCCCTGATGGTGGGACCCTGAGTTGTGGCCTTGAGAACCACAGAGAGGGCCCCTGCAGCGGGCTCTGCAGTTAGGGGGCCAGGCTGCCCGGGTGGGAGGCATGTCAAGGACCCCTGGTACAGTGGGTGATCTGATGATAGAGGTGCAGGCTTGAGGCCACACCATACCACACAGCAGCAGTCATGCCATCGCCTGGCCAGAGAACCAGGACATCCGGTGTCCAGAACACCACACCCACCTGGGACTCTGTGGAGGCAGAGGGAGGCCCTGAATGACTGGGGCTGATGTTCAGGCACTGGCACCAGCCTCAGCCTCCGTTTCATTAGAAAAGTCAAGAAAAGGAATCGTTCTCACCGCTCAGGGTTATAGGGTGAATGTATGTCATTTCAGTCAGAAACTGCCCACACTTCCTGAGGCCTTGTCAGGCCTTGCACTGTCTGGCCAGAGACCCACAGCACCCTTGGGAGGAGGGCTTCTGTTGGCGGCCAGCAGCCCTCAGCATCTCTTGGCTTGGAGACATGTCACTCCAATCTCTGCCTTGGTCTTCAGACGGCCCTCTCCTTGTGTATGTGTGTATTTGTTTTCTCTTCTTTTAAGGATGCAAGTCAAATTGGATAAGAGCCCACCCTAATCCAGTCTGCCCTCATCTTAACTTGATTTTACCTGCAAAGACCCTATTTCCAAGTAAGGTTATAGTCACAAATTCTGGGGGCTACGACTTCACCCTCTCTTTGGGGGGGACCTAATTCAATCCAAAGCACAGGCCTCAGAGTTTCCATCTCCAGGAGAAGGTCAGCGACACCAGCTGGAGGGGGGTATTTTGCTCTCTGCTGCATCCTCAGTGCCTAGAATAAGCACCTGGCACACAGTAGGTGCTCAGCAAATATTACTGAGGAAGCAAATCAATCTCAAAGGGCCTTCCTATTCCCAGGACGGGAACACGCCCTTATACATGCCCCGTGGCAGACACATGGGCCGTGCAACCCAAACCACACCCAGACCAACCGCCCCCCAAACACGCAGACGCCCTCCTCTCTGGCACTCATGACACAACAGCGCAGTACCCTAACAGCCCCCAGTGACACCCGCTCAGAAGCGCACACGAGTCACAGTCCCTGCGGGGCCGAGAGTGAGTCGCGGCAGGCTCGTGGGCTCCACAAAGCCCTCCGGAGGCCACTCCTCGTAGTGGCAGGGTGCCAGTGATCGTCAGAGCATCAGACATCCGTTCTGCATTTGTGACCCACCAGGGGCTGGGAGACAATATTCTGGAAGTCCTCATTTTATCTTGTAGTCAGTGCTGAACACTTCAAAACTCTAATTTTGTTATAATGTGTGAGTTAAGCAGGTGCCAGTGGGCCAGGTGGGCAAAGTGAGGGAGGGGAGAAGCCTGCAGGGAGGGCAGAGGGCGGGGGTGGGGGAGGGCGGAGGGGCAGGGCCAGCCCAGCCCGAGGACTTGAAACAGCAGTGGACTGCGGTCCATTTGGACAGGATGCAGAAAAAAGCTGCTCCTGTGGTTACAAATGTTTCCTCAAGGAGGTGCCTGGTTTGGGTGCCCCAGCCATGCTGAACCAGGAGCATTGATGGATGAGCACCTACTGTATACAAGACCCTGGGTTCAGCAATGCATAAGCAGGACCTCATCCAGTCCTCATGCAGCCCTGTGAGGAACCATCCCCATTTTACAGATGAGGAAGCTAAGTCTCAGAGAGGAGAAGGGTGCACAGGTTATTGTGTGGTGCTGGACTCCAAAGGCCAAGCTCTTCCTGTTCATCCCACTGCTGTCACCTGGCTTGGCACACCCATTGCCAAGGGTGTGAGGGGAAACCTGGCTTTGGGACAGACTTACAAGCCTATGTTAGAAATCCCTCTCCTTGGAATTTGACACAACATTGTAAAATGACTAACTCAATTAAAAAATGAAGGAAGGAAGAAAGGAAGGAAGGAAGGAAAAAGAAACAAAGAAATCCCCCTCCACAAGGTCACCATCTACTGAGCCACCATCTAGCCCCAGACCACCCACTGTGGGTGTCTTGCAGGTGAAGGCAGAAAACCCTAGACTGAGCTTGAACACTGGTCTCAGTCCATGACACTGACCATGGACACATTTATATGCGTTGGAAAGTTCCAAAACCTCTGGCTCCCCTGGTCCTCACCACCCTGTGATAGTGACAAGGTCAGTATCCTTGACCCTTGCCACAACTGAGGCTCAGAGAAGATGTGATGGTGGAGCAGCTAGGCTACCAGCTCGAAGTTGGGCTCATCGGGATTAACCCTGGCTGTGGAGCTTGGACAAGAAACTCCTCTTCTCTGAGCACGGTTTTCTCATATGCAAAATGGGGCTCGTAAGTCCAAAGAGAGGATATTCACCAAGGTCTCAGCCCAGAATCTGGCCATTGGAGTCATCACTGAGTCATTGGCTGCTGTTATTTCTCTTATTATCATTAGAGGAACATTTCCCAGAGTTTTCAGCAAATCAACATCTTGGAAGCTACTCCCATCCAGGTCTGGTTGAGGCCACGGGGGAACTAGCAAAATGTGGGCAATAATTTGAGACAAATGCGCTCCAGGGGTGAGGAACGCTCTGAATCCAGCCCGTGGGGACAGTCCCCCCCGAGGGGGCTCACGGCTCTGACAGCCCAGCGTCCCGGCTCTGCTGCCTGAAAGAGACACGGGGCAGGCTAGCTCGGCCTTTTAAGGGAGACTTGAGTTTTTCTCTCAAAATTTTTAATCCATATGCCTGAATCTGACTGAGCAACTCGACTTTCACAAATTTATCCCATAGAGATGATCAGATGTGTCCCCAGTGAATTATGTCCAAGGATGTTTACAGAAGACTGCAGGTAAGAGGGGTAAGCCACCTACGTCCACGTCCATCGGCAGGAGATTAGCTCAGTGAGGACCCCTTGGCCATGGAGTACCATGACGCTGATCCCACAGACCGCCAAGCGTATAGGAAGAAAAAGACAAAAGCCCAGGATGAATTTCTTTAAAAAAAAAAAAAAAAAAGGAAAATTGAAAAACAATATGTATAGAATGATGACATATACAAGACTGTGTGTGTGTGTGTGTGTGTGTGTGTAAAACAAGGACGCCAGGAGGGACTTTCTGTTTCTGGTCTGGCATGTAAAGAGCTTAGGAATTGCCACTTCATCCAAACAACAAATAAAAAGCTGGACAACCTGAAAACAGCAACAACTCTTAGATCCAGCAGAAAAGTGAGGTAACAGGGCTAACTGCTGCCTCCCAAACTGGAGAGACAGGCAGGCGAATACAGAAAATCATAACTTACCAGATCCGAAACCTATGAGCAGAAACCTCCATAGGTTTTCTACATACAACACCAAAGCATGACCTGTGAAGGAAGTTATTGATAAGCGGGACTTCAGTAAAATTTAAAATTTCTGGTCTGATAAAGACAATGTCAAGAGAATGAAAAGGCAAGGCACAGATTGGGAGAAAATATTTGCAAAAGACACATCTGATAAAGGACGATTATCCAAAAAATACAAAAAAAAAACCTCTAAAAATTCAACAATAAGAAAATGAACAACCTGATTAAAAAATGGACAAAAGACCTGAAAGGCAACCCACCAAAGAAGATTTACAGATGGCAAAGAAGGGAGTGAAAAGATGTTCAACATCTTACGTCGTTGGGGAACTGAAAATTAAAACAACGAGATACCACAATTCACCTACCAGAATGGCCAAAACCCAGAACACTGACAATAGCAAATGCTGATGAGTATGTGGAGACACAGGAACTCTCATTCATCGCTGGTGGGAATGCAAAATGGTAGTCGTTTTGGAAGAGGGCTTGGCAGTTTCTTGCAAAACTAAATACACTCTTACCATATGATCCAGCAATTGTGCTCCTTGGTATTTACTCAAAGGAGCTGAAAACTTATGTCCACACAGAAAGCTGCACATGGACGTTTACAGCAGCTTCGTTTAAAATTGCCAATACTTGGAAGCAGCCAAGATGCTCTTCATTAGAAGAATGGATAAATAAACAGTGGTACAGCCAGACAAGGGAATATTATTCAACTCTAAAAAGAAATGAGATACCAAACCATGGAAAGACACAGAGGAAACTTCAATGCATATTAAGCATATTTTTGAGGGAGTAATTAGGTTTACTTATTTATTTAATGGAGGTATTGGGCATAGAACCCAGGACCTCATTCATGCTAAGCATGTGCTCTACCACTGAGCTATACCTTCCGCCTTCAATGCATACTACTAAGTAGATGAAGTCCACCTGAAAAGACTATATATAAATGATTCCAATTATATGGCTATCTGGAAAAGACAAAACTATGGAGACAGTAAAAGAATCTGTGGTTGCCAGGGGCTAGGGAAGAGAGAGGGCTGAATGGGCAGAGCACAGAAGATTTTTTAGGGCAGTGAAACTATTCTGCATGATACTACCACAGTGGATGCATGTCATCGTGCATGTGTCCAAACCCATAGAAGGCCCAACACCAAGCGTGACCCCTAATGGAAATGATGAACTTTGGAATAATGACGAGTCAGTGTAGGTTCACCAATTACAACAAAAGTACCACTGCAGTGTAAGACATAGGTAATGGGAGGTTGTGGGTGTGTTGGGGAGAGGGGGTGTATAGGAACTCTCTGTACTTTCCACTCAATTTTGCTATAAAAACTGCTCTAAAAAATTAAATCCATTGATTTTTAAGAAGCCAGGAGGCAAAAGGAAGGAAGGCAGGACAGGAAGGGAGACAGAGGGAGGGAGCAGGGAAGAAAGGAAAAAAGGGCTGCCTGACTTCACAGTCCCAGAGAGAGGACCTTCCCTTGCTCCTCAGAAGGCAGTGCCTCATCTGGATGGGACTCTTTTTTGGGAAAGGCCAGACCCCTGGGCATGGCTCAGATGGAGAAAGTTTAGAGAAAGAGAAATTTGGAGGAACCTGGTATAAGTGAGTGGGAGTCTGGGCATTTGGATGCAGAAAATTACAAAACTTTATTGAAAGACACTAAACAAGATCTAAATAAAGGAAGAGAGAGGCCCCATTCATGGATTAAAAGACTCAGTATTGTAAAGATAGCTGTTCTTCTACTGTGATCCAAATCAAAATCCCAAGAGAATTCTTTTAATGGCCGTTGACAAACTGATTCTAAAATTTACGCAGAAATATACATAAATGTGGCCAAAATCTTGCTGAAGCAGACCAAGGTGAGAGAACTTGCTCTCTAAGATATCTTAAGCCCTGATAGTGAAGCCAGTGTGGTACCAGCACAGAGGTAGACTTGTGGTTCAACAGCAGAAACAGAACCATACACATATGATGCATGACGGAGATAACATTGCAGAGGAACTTTCCAATAAATGATGTTGGGACAATTAGACTCCCTACCACACACCGTACACCAAAAGCAGTAATTAAAAAGGAAAAAAAATTGCTTAATTATTAATTAAAATTAAGCATTGTGCTACTGTTCATGAAAATATCCTACAAATCAACAAGAAAAAGACAAACATACAAAAATAGGTAAGCGGTGTCAACAGGCACGTCACAGAAGTGAAAACTCAGATAATCAATAAACACTTGTGAGAAATGCAACCTCATTAGGAAACGTGGAGATTAACATTAAGGTCACAATGACACAGCATCATCAAACCACTAGGTTGGGAAAAAATTTTACACACCAAATGTTGCAGGGACGTGAAAGTGTAAAACAGCACAACCCCTTTGGAAAACAATCTGACTTTCCCAAGGAAAGTTTAAGAAAAGCGTATACCCGATGCCAGCAGTTCCACTCTGGAGAGACCACCACATGTGTGGACCTGAGGGAGCAGAGCAGCACTCTCCCCAGGGGGCCACAGTGACCTTCCTGTGCCTCCACTTCCCCCAGGCCAGGCTGGGTGAGTTCATTTCCAAGGACCTTCCTGAGCCAGTGCTTGGGGGGAAGGGTTGATTCCCTACCAACCAATGGTTCTTCCTTCTTTAAGTGGCTTCCCCAAGGCTCCCCCAAATCCCCAACTTGTCTCGCACCTTGGGGCAGCACAAGCTCACCGTTCTATGTTGCAAACTTTACTTCCCCCTCTCTAACCTCTAGAGGAGGCATGGACCTCAGCCTAGACCCAAAGGCAATTTCTTCCCTCTTAGACCTCTACTTCTCCTCTATAAAATGGGGCAGCAACAATTCATGTCCCATAGGGTGTTTGGGAGGACTCAGCAGGGGCTGGGGGCAGTCACTCTCTGTCCTCAGGAGGCACCCCTCCCTTCTGCCTTACCCAGACCTCCACTTCCCCCATGGTCCCCCCTTCAATCTGTGCCTTTCTCCCGCCTATTCAACTTACCTTGACAGAAGCCCTTACCCATCTCCAGCCCATGAAGTTCTCTCCCTCCCTTCCCTAAGCTTCCAATCTATTGGCACATAACAAATATTTCCCAAGAGCTCACCATACAGAAGGCGTCATTTTTGGTGTTGGGAGAACTCTGGGGAACTCAACAGCCCCATCCCCCAATGGAGAGGTCACTCAGACAGGGGTGTGGAAGGAGAAAGGGAAGGAGATCATCCTGTAACCATCTCCCCCTCAGTAACCAGCATGGTGCCTAGCACATAGTAGGTGTTCAATGAACAATGGTTGAACATCGAACCAAACAACTGAGATGCATTCAGATCACCCACACTCAGGCATCTAGGCTGCTGCACGTGTGTTTTGGGGGACACACATTTCTAAGCACGCATGCATGTGCCCGTGAACCCTGACATGTTAAAACCACCTGCACACATAGCCAGTCCCAACGCCTGGGCTGGCTCTAGCCAGCATCCTCACACACATGAACGCTGCCACCAGCACAAAGCTCATTTATTTTGATTTATGAATATTAAAATAATAAACCTGAGTGTCTTCCTGGGGATTCTGTGCTCCTGACACGGGTCCCCATGATATTGCTTTTCGCTCCTGGTTACCTGAAATTAGCAGAGTAATTCGGAATCTGCATCTTTATTTAAAAGAAAAAAACTGTAGATGCAGAATTATAAAAATTTAATATGCTCCCAGGAAAATGAAAAATGAGAGGTTGTGATCTCGTCTAACACTTTCAAATGTGTTTATTAATTCATGTTTTAAATCATAAGTTTCATTCGGTGAAAGCCATGCACAGCAATAAGCCCGTTTTAAAATATTAATGAATAAACAATATTTCTCTATTGAAATATAACATGCTTCTTTGAACAATGGACCACCAGTAATAAATCAAAACCAGGAGAAAATTGCATTTCATATTTAATACAAGTTGAACTCTGCCTTTTTATAAATGATATCTTTTTTGTTTAATTGGCGTCAGTTCAGATCTAGCAGATTGCTAATAAAATTCTGGATTTCCATATTTAATGATGCGTACACTTTCTGCTGAAATTTTACCAGGAAAAAAGGATCAGCCTTTTATTATCTCCTGAGATGGTGGTGAGAGGTGAAGCCAAGGCCTTAGTCCAGCCATGAGGGCTGAGAGGGAGCAGGTCAGAATAGGGGTATTGAAGAAGCCGTATCTCCCTCAGGACCCTCACTCAGCAGCTGACATCCCCTGGTTACCCCTCTGCTGACCAGAGGTAATCATTCCAGCCAGAGGAGCCAGAAACTAGACGTGCCCTTCTAAGCTGGGTCATGTGTAACAATAACACCAGTGAGAGGAGAACTCACCCCATCCCCCGGGCCAGGCACCGTGGGTGCATCAATTTATTCATCCTTACAACATCCCTACGAGGAAGGCAGGGACAGAGTCTCCCCATTTTACAGATGAGGAACCTGAGGCCACACAGAGAGGGCAGTGACGTGCCCAAGGTCACACACAGCAGGTAAGTGGCAGAATGCGGCCTGACTCTTCACACCACCTAATGCTGCTTTGAAGGAGAAGAGTCAGCCTGTGCAATGAGAACAGTGGCCTCAGCCCCTGTCACGTGCAGGGCACGTCACCTGTACCAACTGGCTTGATCTTCCCGACAATGCTGGGAGGTAGGTGCTCGACAGCTACGGAAACTGAGGCCCTGGGAGGTTATAGGACTTGCCCGAGGACACAAAGCCAGTGCCTGGCAGAGCCGGGATTCAGCCCTGGGTGGTCTCACTTGAGAGCCCACACTCATGAATGCTAAGTCATGGTGCTTTCCTGGCCATGGGCACCCCAGAAGCCATGGGCATCTGTTTCCATCTCTCCGATGGGGCCAGTACCACTCGGCTGGTGGGGTGTGGCTCCTGGCAGAGCACTTAGTGAGTCATCAGGGCTGAGGGATGGGTGGGCTTCTGTCATAGGGCTGGGTCTCCAGGCCCGGCAGGGCCACACTGCCGGCTGTTTGTTGGCCTGAAGTGCCACTGGACAGAGCAGCCTTCCTGAGGGTATCCCTGGGGTCCTGGGCCCCTGGGGAGAGAAGCCAATGGCTCTGATGGGGGAAAAGACTGGCATCTGCCCCCTTCTCTGCCCAGTTCCCACCTCAGGCTCACCAACAATGATCCTGCCCACCATGATGAGAAAGAGACATTGACAAGACAGCCAGGCACAAAGGGTGAAAAATGTGGGTTTTCGTTTCAGAAACACCCAGATGCATGTTCTGTCTCCTTGTGTCTTTGGACAAGCAGCTTCAGCTTCCTCATCTGTAAAATGGAGAGGATGACAGGACTTTCCTCACGAGGTTGCCATGAGTATTTGAGGAGAGAGCCTGGGAACGGAGGGAGCTAGCCTCCACTGTGGCACCTCTGATGTTTCTGCTCACCATGTCCTCGGCCTTTGTGCATGCTCTTCCCCTTGCCTGGTCCTCCCTCCCTTGAGCCCATCCCCCTCACCCACCTCATCTTCCTGATCCTCTTCCTTAGGTCTCTGCTTGGACATTCAGGAGGGGACAGAAAGTACTACACAAGGGAGAAAGAAACACCTGGCTCCATGGGAGGACACAGTGGTCTGGGCTCAGTCTTGAAACTCAGGCGTTCACCAGGGAGAAAGTACAGAGGGATGTTCCAAGAAGAGAGAAGGAAGAAACAGGCTCAGGCATGTTAAGGCCTTCACCCAAGGTCACACAGCTGGGAGGAGGTGATGCGAAGGTTCAAACTGTCCCTGGAGGTGAGACCTGCTCACACCCAGAGTGGGCTGTGTGGGCAGTGGGCTAAGCAGCATGGAACCTGGGATTGGAGAGGTGCCTACAGGGCACAGGTGGACACGTGTACAGAGCGGCCCCGGCCTTGTGCTCAGCACTGCACGTGCATCACGACAGCCACCGTCTCCAGTCTGTTTCCTCCATTAGTTGTGGTGCCAGGCCCAGCCTGGCGGAGCAGAGGGCTCTTCCTGTCCCTTGCCCCCAACTTTGTGATCCCTAGACACGGAGAGGACCACACACCATCTGTGACACACGTCCTGTACACACCACAGGCCACATTCAAGTGGCCAGGGCAATGGAGGCATAGGCAGGAGGGCTGCAAGCTCTAAGGAATTTGGGGGGATGACTTCCCTGGCCACCTCGCCCCAGAAAGGGACCTCACCCTGGAGGGTCTCCTTCCCCCACTGCAAGTTCACAGGAGCCTCCCTTCCGTCCCACTACGAGGGGATGCTGAAAGGTGTCACATGAGGCCTGCACAGGGCGAACTCCAGCTCGTGAGAGACCCTGGGCAGGGGGTGTCACCTCTTTGAGCCTCAAACAAGACAATGTATAGAAAGTACCTGGTTGAGGGCCGTCACAGGAGGTGCTCAGGGAACTGCAGCTGGCAGCCCATGAAGGTCCCTTTCTCGAGGCACCAACGCACATTTTACACCTGAAACGCCTCCTCATCTGGGAGACTTACCCCCGTGACCTTTCCCGCACAGGAAGGACGCTGCTCTCAAGCCCCGCCCCCCATCCCCCACTTCCGGTCAGGGGCTGCTGCCGCCGCCACCGCCCCCGCCGCCGGCTCCGGGCGACAGAGAAGTTCTAACCTAGTTTGCAAGGCCACCAGGGCCGCTGCCCTGAGTGCCTCCCGTGCTGTGTACCTCCACGTGGAAGCCTGACACCTGCCCAACGTGTCGCTTCTCAGGCACTTGGACTCCGAAACTTGTGAACGAGCACGTATTGGCATGGAAGCACCGGTGCCCTCGTGCCTCTAACCTGAGGCGTGGACAGACCCCTTAGCCCACAATTGGGTGTTTCGGGTGGTTTCCTGCTGTTATTCTCTTTGACCCTATGAACGGGCTGTGGGACCCTCACTTCTCGTCTCGGGGTTCAGAAACCTACCTGCCTCTCCAGAACCCTCACCAAGCGTTTGCTTTCTGAATTAGGACTAGGCTCAGGATCTTGGCCTCTCAAAGGGGTGGGGCCTGACTTCATTCAGCTCTGGGTTTAGATCCTAACCCATTGCTTGCTCCAGAAAACGTACCTGGTGAAATCTAGCAAATCAATCAAATCAACACATTTCACCCAATTTGAAAGGAGACACAGGAGCTTTGGGGCCTGAGTCATGCCCCAGTTTCCTTAGCTATGAAGTGAGGATGCTTCTTCCCCCCAACCGCAAGAGGTACTGAAGTGCAAAGAGGGATTGTGTGCAAGTGCCTCCTCAATTATTTTCTGGAATAGGAATTGCTATTTTATTGAGGCCTCCCCAGAATAAAGCCTCATACTCTCATCTTCCCTCAAGGGTTGCCAGTCATCGTGTGAATCTCCAACAAATACTGCTATGTGCTTCTCTCCGTAGGCTAGCCGGAGATGAGACCTGAGATGGTCCTTAGAAGAGTGTACTTCTGGACTTAAAGATGTATTTGTGTGTGCATGTGTCTGGTTTCCAAAAGGATATTCTGCAAATCCACATAGCATGGATATTATTTTATATACAAAGATAAAAAAGGCTGACCATAAGCTAATTGGATCATGCAAAGAACTACTTAGCCATGGGAGAGATTGCTACAGGCAGGCTGAGAGCCGGCGTGAGGGAGGACAGCTTTGGAGGGCAATCTATTTTATAAAGTTTACTCTCGCTGTCTAACTGCCTCAAGATTAATGGGAACGGTGGCCCTAGACCTTGTTTTGCCTGGCTCTACCAACTGAAATAGTACAACAGTTGTATTTATCAGAGACAATTTGCTGCAACTGATTAACATTAATCTGATTTCCTGTGAGTCAATTTCCTTGAGATATAGTAAGCAGGCCAATTACCTGCTATTGACTTCTTTTATTATAAAGATTTAGGTATTAGCGACAGACGTACATGTAAATTTATGGAATTTCAGACAATTTGAATAAAACAAAAACAAAGTTTAATCGAGTTAAAGGATTTCTAGTTAGCTTTACATGTCATAAGTTTAGAGTTTCCAAAGCTATGTAAAGAGAAGTTGCAGGCTTTTTTTATTTTAACGGCATCTGAAGCCCACTCTTTTCAGACAAACTTTTGCTTGTTTTTAACTGGTGTCTCACAGAAGTTATGGAAGGAAAGAAGTCAATGTGACAAGACAGATTATTATTTAAAAATTACCAAACAGGTCTTTTCATCTAACAAGGGCTAGGTGCATCTTTAGGCCAGGAACATGTGAGCTGCAAGGGCACACAGACCTGGGTTCCCAGCGTGGGCCCTTGTGCTCCTCGGTCTTGGACCTTGTGGCATTTGCTTAACTTTTATGAACTTCAGTTTCCTAACCTGTGACAGTGGTGATCCATTTTCCTTGCAGTGTTCTTAGAGCGGAAGTATCACGTGAGGACACGTGATGACAGTCCCCCAGCCACCCGGCAGCCTGTGCAGAGGGCAGTCAGCCACCCCGGGCCTCACCTGCATTTCCGAGCCCCTCCCCACAGGCCACATTTTGACCTGCTCAGGCCAGCTTCTGGCCAGGCTTTCTCCTCGGCACGTACTGCCTGGCTCACGTGCTGGGCTAAGAAACTGCATCAACATTGCATCATGAAAGCAAAAAGTTTATTCATGTTTGAAACTACATATAACTACCACGAGGAAGACTTTTTCAATCCAGGGTGTAATCCAGTTAGAAAGGAACACGAAACGTTTTTAATACATTAGAATCACCGCCACAAATTATTTTCATGACTCAATCAGTTTCAGAATCGCATACAATACAAAAAGAGAGAAAGGAGGGGGCCCCATTACACAGGGTGAAATATACAGTACTGAATACTGAAATCTGAATGCATCACAATTAGTTGCCGCTTTTTTTTTTCAATGATTAGTAACAAGATGAAGAACATTCAAAATGTTTCTCAGTATTTACAACAGTTTTACTGATCCTGTGTTAATTTAAGACCCAATGTTTCCACTCTCGGTTTTTTAAAAGTTGCAAATGCAACCCGGATTTTTCTTTTAAAAGATTACAATGTACATTACATTTTATGAAGGGAAACAAAGAGTTAATTACAAGATGCAAAAAGATAAGAAAGAGACAAACTACAGCGTGAGTATTGTTCAGAGGTAGTAAGTGAGCACTCTAAGCTACAGAACATGTTGAAATTCTATTGGTTTGTATGAGTTCGCATGAGGTAATAAAGCTGTGTTTTGATTGGTGAGATGTATAAATACTCTTTTGCTACACTATATACAACACTCCAGAGAGCAGGGCCTGTGTCGATGCCCAGAGGACGTAGCAAACCTTGACAAGTCTGTGCAGCACCCAGCGCACACCGTAAAACCCCAGACGGATCTCGTGTTCACCTCTATCAGCAGCAAGCATCTTCATCTCTCAAAACAATCTGGATCCATAATTTAATTACCGAGCAGACTCTGGGCACTGGTGCTTTCAGAGAGAGAAAAGATGCTACCAGTCTCTGATCTAATTACAACATAAGAGATCGCAACACAAGTGTGACGAGGAAGATTCTTAAACACAACCATCATTAACAGTTAGCCAAACAGCTCCTTTATTCCAACTCCATTAGTGATAAGAAAGAAGGACAATCAAAGTCTGCGATGGAAATATGCAAGAAGTTCAATTTAGGTGAGGTGAGTCTTTGTATCTGCTTTAACGATTGAGGTTTAGCATATATTGTACTTTTTACCCTTAAGGCCAAGTAATTGGCAAGTGAGAAACCATTCATGTCAAATATTGATAATAAATTATGATAAAATAGCTACAGGACTGTCAACAATGTTAAATCTTGGCCTAATTGGATAAAGTGCTTTTTTTTTTTTAACATTGTGTGTTTTTAAGTATAAATACAAATGATTATGATTCCTTAAAAAACAGATTTACCAAGTTCTCTAATAAGACAAGGTTTTACAGTAAAGCTGTAGATGGTGGGCTACAAAAACGCTTTCCTTTTCCTCCTATTGCTCTGAATGCACTTATCAAGGCATGTCAGCTCAGGGAAAAGTGTTGCCAGAGATTAGTTAGAGGTATCAGAGTGCACACTTCCTGGGCCTTCTGTAGGAGAAGTCACAGAAGATGGAGTTGTTGCGTCCTGCCAGCCTCCATTAGCCTGAAAGGAGAAACACAGTTCAACGGGTGCACGTCTACATATTCATTCTACTCCCCAATTTAAAATACCCAGATGACAACATGAGAGCAAAGATGCATTAGCAAAATGTATTTTCTAAACCCACTTTGGCAGGAGTTTGAAGCATGTGTTAAAGTAGGATTAAATGCATGTAAAACAAATCCATCCTACCAAGTAAAGACTTGGCAATAAATCAGCACGCTGAGGAGGGCTTCAGCTGGTCTCAAGCTGGCACGAAGCTCGGCCTTTGATTTGCTGATAACAATCAAGTGACTCGAAAAAAAATCTTGTAAGAAGGGAGCAGTGGAGAAGCTCCATGCGATGCTTTGGCAAGACCTCGGACCCCGCGTCGTATAAACTTCAGCTCAGCTTAATCCTCATTTCCACAGAGAAGAAGCTGCCCGCCCTCTTTCTATACACGCCTGACAGCCAGTTACTCTAACCCTTGGAAAATGAAGGCCAGAATCTCCCTCCAAACAGGATCTTGCAGAATGAAAATGCATGAACTGTGGAAAATGCATGCACACTATTCAAATCCAGATTCCAATTATCTGTGAGTGGGGCTCCCACTCGGGCTGCTGCAGCCGCTGCTCGCGTGCCACTGGTCCTGCCTGCCTCGGCCGGCATCGGCAGCAACAGTCCTCAGAAACAAATTTGCCTTATGTCTTGGCCTATAGAGGCAATTGCTGAAATCAATGTCTGATCAGATTTCTGCTGTGGCAGACAGCTTGTCGCTACATATTTTTATGTCAGTCAAGAAGAGGGAGGTGCTGGGCTTGTGAGTTGGGGAACACTGAGTGGAAGTGACGGGGCGGGCTTTTCTGGAGAGACGGCGAGGGTGAGCTGGCTGACACCCAGTGCCTGCGGCCCGGACCAGCCTCGTGCTCACTGCCCCCAGACCCGGACCTCCCGCACCAGTGCCCCCCCTCACACCCGCCTGCAACTTGTCCTGTGAGTCCATCCAAAATGTCTTTTTTTAGGCCTGTGCCACTAGGCTACTGAGAACTCTGTCTAGATTCCTCGCCCAGTGTTGGGCTGGGAATTTTTCCTTCTCCCAACGTGTTGTTCTTTGAGAACCCCTCACCCCTGTCTTCTGGTTGACTACAGGGTCCTGCATATGAAGCACCTTTCCTCCCTCTAGAACCACAGAGAAATAGCAGGAGTTGGGGTAAGGGGACCAAACAACCGCACAGAGATGACCAGAGCCAAAGGGAAAAGGATTTTCCATGCTTGAGGTAGAACAAATTCAGGTGAGGGAAAAATAATGCTATGGCGGTGTATCTTCAATGCCTAGCTATGCGGGGTGGGCGGTGACAAGCGTGTGTGTGTTCGTGTGGACTCGAAGAAATCCTCTTCTCTATCTAAAAGGTAAGCTGTTCTCACCCCTCAGGTATGAAAATCTACTTAGAAAAAGAAAAACTCTTACACAGATACAAGTCTAAAGATATTCCATCTGAAGTAAACATCATTCCTCTTTTATCCAAATTTATAAACAACAAATGTACAATATTTTTACCCAGCGTGGCAGCTGGAGGAGAGGTTGTCAGCAAGCATTCTTTTTTTCAAAATAAATTAATCCTTACTCTGGTGGTTTGAGATTATGCACTGTATTATACAACAGCGCCTTATCAAGCCTCATCAGTGAAGATGGAATTCATGTCTGTAAAATGCTGCAGGCAATCACAGTTTCATATTTTATCATGTTGATAAGGATATCGCACATTCTCTGAAGCATTTCAAAACACTTAAATGAAAAAGGAGAAATGCAACTAAAAGGCTTTTTATATGGTTTGTTGTGGGTTATTATGAGTTATTTATAAACCCAAAAAGAAAGATTTGACATTTCAAATGTAAAAGATTTGAGTATTTAATGGTCCTTTTTTCCTTTTACAATTGAACATCCTCAATCACTTTTTAAATCATTAATATTTACTCTCGCAGCAAGCTACGGCCCCAAGAAGGGAGAATTTTGTCTCTGTTCTTCCTGACTCTACTACCCAGTGCTGGGCAGTTGGTTTCCTCCCTGGTCTGGAGTCTGAGTCTGTCCACCCTCCACCCCAGGACCCAACCCCCCCAGCTCCCTGTCAGGCGCAACGTGTTTGCTATTTTCCATCCATGTCAGGGTGTTAAGTTTTGGTCACCTGGTTACAAAAGTTAAAATTATTTCCCCCACAATTAAAAACTGAGGGGCCATTAAAAATGCTGAACGTGTTTTGCATCCCACAGTGACAATATGGCAAGTTGCTCTTACAAACAAAATTCTTTGTTTGGCCTGGTTTGTTGATCTGTCTGGGGCCCGCCTCCCCTTCACCTGAGCTGTGTTTAGGAATTTTTCCTGCTGCTCGAGTCTAAGATAAATGACCTGTTTTCTACCTTCTCCCTGGAACACAGCACAGCCAGGAGGAGATGGCATCTTAATGGGCTGATGCTTAGATCTCTATTGATGACAGAGCGCCAGCCACCCTGGGCCTCTGAGAGGATTTCTGGCGGCATAAAGGTAACATCAGTGTTTAGGTTCATAAAATAAAAGTACAGTAAAGATGCTGCCTTCCCCACCAGCTAAAAAGATGAGAAGCCAAGTCAAGTGGCCATTAATTTATTGATTGGTCACTGTTTACCTGGTGCTGTTCCTACAGCTCTTCGAATCTGGTTCCCCAGAGTACTCACATTTAAATTATGTGGACTGTACAGTGAATTTCCTCCAAGGCCATCACTGTAGCCTCCCGTCTGATTGATAACATGACGGAGGGTATCCACCTAGAAGTGAGACGAAACAAAATTCATCATCCCAAATCTATTCAAACATCATCACTTACAAAAGGAAACAATTTGAATTATGTGTGCCATGAGGGTTTAGCATCTTGAATGAAAGACAAATTTATCAATCAAATGTGACTGGCACAATTTCAAAAATTCTTTGCATATTTAAACTCACACATCTTTGTTTTTCATGCCAGCCAAATAATAACATCTTCACAGCAATGGAAACTTTTCATCTACACAACCAAATGTGTGTGGCTGTGGGTGAAAACTACTCATAAATATGTATTCTCTCTCACACACACACCCCTATGTGCATAAAAACAAGTAGCTGCTCTCCATTAAGAGGATGAGAAAAAGAGTTGAACGTGGAATATACTTTAAGAACTCAGGTTTTTGTATTCTGACTTTAAAAAAACGCAGAAATGAAACAGAGTAATATGTATTTTAAATCATACACACACTGGCACACACGATTTTTCTGTTCTACTTTGTTACAAAAGTAATACCCACCCAACCCCTCTCCATGAGCTCAAGCCAGAGCCGAATGCATTCACAAAGTGTATCAGGTTTGAATCATCAAAAGTCACTGTTCACTTGACCTCTCATTAAATTAAATGGTGGGGCAGATGGGTCACATCTGGAAGCACCCAGCACAGGTTCTGCATGGATGTGCAGACCACTTCCATGGGATGAGAGTAAGGAGTTTTGAGCCCAAACCCTACCCTGCTAGAAAGGCCCCAGTTGGGGCATTTCTCCTACCTGTGATTGCACATTGGCTCCGACTTGGGACCCTTGGTAAGAATCCCCATTCAGACTCTGCATGTTCATGAACATGTCCCCAGAATTTGGGAGGTTAAAAGAACCAGAAGAACCTGGAAAGGAAAGAGTTAAGTAGCTGAATAACAGAGAGCTACACACATAATCCTCAAAGACCCAGAGGCAGGGAGAGGAGAAAAGGTACAGAAGGGAAAGGTTGTGTACAATGTAAAGCATTTTCAGATCTAGGACGATGGAGCATAACTCCAAGGAGTTAGGTGCTGTGATTCATTGTGCATCTAGGAGAGTCCTATCAATGGGGAAGCCCATATATGAAACAGAGAAAATCAAAATAAACAGAAAAACACCCAGCAGCTGGCCTGGAACCACCCCCTTGCTTTCATTTACCTCCAGGACTTGGTCATTAAATGAGCTCTTCACCATCATTCACTGTCACGGTGGACAATTACCCAGAGAAGAAGCATTTCTCAGAAGCTCTCTTTTAGCCATGCATTCTGCCTAACTTTCCTTTCATCTGTTTTCATGTCCCATTAAAAAGAGCTTGGGGGTGATATGGGGGGGAAGGAGGAAGGCAACGAAACAAAACAAACAAAAAACCCCCAATTTCTGAATTTTAAAAAATATATTTAAAATATCTCTTAGAAAGGCCCTTTGAATTGCTTTGCAAGTCCAGCTGTTTGGACGAGCTGCACATCTTTCATTGCTACTCAAGTTCCCTGTTATTTTAAGATGTTTCCAACTCCATCAAAAATGCCACATGAAAATCTTCCAAAATATATTGCATGAGGAGCCAAGATACTGCATCCAGTACTAAGTACCATACCCCTCACAGCCAACCACCACCGAGCCGCCAAGTCAGCACAGATGCTAAAGGAACGCTGCGGACAGCAGACCAGTCTGCAGCTACAGCAGGAGGAAAGCACCGCTGTACCAACAACCCCAGCATTCCAGCTGCATGACTCAGCAAAAGGTGCCTTCCCCACTTCCGCTGTTTCACTCGTCCTTCGACAGACCCCCATGGACTTTAATATGTGGGAAAAATGTAGTTAAAATAATCACTAATGATAGTACATTGTCTAACTGCTGAATTAAAAACCACTACGAAGAGTGGAAAGCTCCAGAATCTATTAGTGGCGAGTGGCACTCACTACGAACAGTGGGTCTACAGGCTCTGGCCGTCCTCCCATTCACCCATCCCTAGAACAGGTCTTCATTTTAATATAAATCTTCCTTTACAAATCCACTGTGTCCTCGACATGGCTCTCGTTTCCTGGCCTGTGGGACAGGGCTTTGGGCATAAGGCTGCCTGAGCCGAGCAGGGAGTGAGCACCCGTACGCACCAGAGTTTGGCGTGGTGGGCGAGTTGGTCTGGTTGTTCTGCACAGCGGCAGCCACTGCGTGTGCGGCCGTCACGGCTGTCTTTGCAGCATAGAGGTTGGCTTCTTCCTGAAACTTGCCGATATTCTTCTTGTACCTGATTCGTTTGTTGCCAAACCAGTTGGATACCTACAAATCACAGGGACATGAGTGAAGGGAAGCAAGGTTCAAAGGGGGAAAAAAAGTCAAACTTCCAATAATAACTGTTGGACACTGAAGGGAAACTTTGGGAGACACTCAGTTCTGAACCTTTGATCACATCCTGGGGATAATGCAGAATTGGGTAGAGCCTCACTTGCTCTTTTTGGCAAACCTCTCAACACTCTTGGAATAAGACTGCTTCTTGGAGCTGGCCCCAGTAACACCAAAATCGCTGGGAGCACTGCTCATAAAAAATATTCAGTTGGTATATACCAATTAGTATATAATGATTAGTCCCCCCAAAAGGAGCTGAAAAAATAAACGAAACATTTCTCAAGTTAGGTCAATAATAAGAAATAGTTAAGAAAGAAAGACTTATCCTTTTGGGGTCTGGAACAATTTTGGCAGCTGTACAGTAGAATCATGTTTGGTCTGCTGAAAAGAGTAACATCCATAAATAATGGATGAAAAACCCCTTTGTCTCCTTCCTTTGAAGACACTGTACGTCTGCCAAGATGGCTGCTCAAGTTCTGCCAGTTAACATGTGAGAAGGTCACAACTTGAAAACTCAAGCAATTCTAATAAGGTCAAAAGCAAATAAAGAATCATCGGCTGATTTCATCAGGTGGAATACACTTTTCTTTTGCAAACTACTTATGATGTCAACCAGGGCAAATGGAAGAGATTTCTAAGGAGAACTTGGCAACAGGCAGATTTCATCACTTTTCATTGACAGCAAAACTTCAGCCCAAGACTCACTGCTTATAGTTACACAGAGTGTTCAGGCACCTGTGAGCTGAGTTATATAAAGAAGAAGCTAAAACCCACACAACAACTTATAAATAGGTACCCACTGCTACATTAAAGGCTCTGACCTCTCTTGTTAAAGTAACAGTTTAAAAATACTTTTCAATAATTTCTTAATAATCTATTAAAAGGGCATGTTGCTGTGGTATCAGGCTGGGTGGGTCACTGTTTCATCCTGAACAGCTATTTAGAGACCCTGAGGAAAAATAAGGAGTGGTATGAGCCCTCCAACCCAATTTACACCAGTGGGCATGCTGGTTGACCATCTCTGCCAAGTCTTTAATTGCTTTGGAAGCAGAACTCTCATTCTTCAGACTATGGCACTCATCCTTCCAGAGAAAGCTAGAGAGCCCTGGAAGGGAGCCGCGCGAGGAAGACAATGTTGGCCTGCTGCTGCCCACATGCTGTCCCATCCTGGGGAGTCGCTGTGAGCACATATGTGCGCACACACATCCGCCAGCCACTAGCTCAAGACCTGTGCTGCCGTCACGAGTGCAGGTTCAGGCAGAAACAAGCCAAAACTCATCAGGAAGCAAATATGTGCAGATCAGGCCTTCCGAGCCGTTTCTGTTTCACCATTATTCTCCCCCGTGAAGGATGAGGCGTGTCCCTTTCTTCCTTCATTTCAAACAGTAGTGGCTATAGTAATTATTTAACGAGCATCTCCGTGCACCGAGCATTACGCAGAGCCCTTTGCCTACGTTTTCTCACGTAATTGTCACAATCTCAAGGGTAGGTGGCTGACTGAGATGGTCACACAGGTATCACACCTGCCCCAAATCCAATGGCCTTCTCTAAGCAGTGTCTGATACCTGTAATCACCACCCCTCCTTCTGAAAGCACTTTCTTTGCATGGTTTCTGTGACATTATGCTCCTGCTTCTCCTCCTTCCCTGACACACCAGGGTGTGTGTGTGTGTGTGTTTGTTTGTGTGTTTCTCCAAGACTCAGCACTCGGCCCTCTTCTTTCTTCCTGAGCAATCTGATCTCCATTGAAGACTTCAGTTATCGTCTCTGTGAGTGACTCCCAGATTTCCATCTCTATCCCTAACTTCTATGAAGAATTTCAGTTCTCATTTTTTAAGACGTTCCTTATAAATGTTCTGTCACAAGTTGCAACTCAATAGGTCTGAAATGGAATTCATATGTCCTTTAAACCTGTGCCTCCTTCTCTGTTTTCTCTTTGTGTTCATGACATCTCTGCCACCAAAGATGTACTCACCATGTCACAAAGTCCCTGATTCCACTGTAGATAGTTCTGATGGATATACAGCTCTCCATCCAGAACCAAGATCTGGTTCCTTTCCATTTCCACTCATTGGTCTCAGTTCCAGTGTCTACACTGTCACATTATCACGCTCTCAAACAGCCCTAAGGGACCTGAGTCCACCCTGCCACTGGCTTTCTCTGCCCTCCCATCTTTGAGCCCCAAATGCTTGGGGCAGGTGTGCATGATAACTGTACAGGACGTGGTAGTGGGAGGAAGAGTCGGGAGAGTACACCGATGAGGAGGCAGTGAGGGCCCGAGCCGGGCAGAGCAGGAGTTGTGGGAAGGGCGGATGTCATGGAGGAGGAATAGGCAGAATTGGCCACTGCCTCACTGCAGAGGTCACGGGAGAGGGAGAAGCCGAGACGACGCTGATGTGGAGCCCAGGCCCCCAACAGGGTGGAGGAAGATGCTCTGGGAGGGACTTGTGCACCAGGAGAAGGCAGCCCCAGTGAATATTAAGATCCATTTCCATACCAGAATCATATGACTCTGAAAACAAAAGTTCTGAATTAAGACTGCAAAATGACCCTAAAGGTGGTCACTCAGGCTGTTTGTCAAGGCGAGTTCTCGTAGACCCCCATCACCTTTCACAAGCACATCCTCGGCTAAAGAGACAGACATAGAGAGCTGGTTCACAAAAACCTCCTTCAAGATATAGTATCTCTCTAGCCTGCCTGATTCAGGCTGTCAGGCCTTTGAAAGAGTTAAATATTGAATATATCTATAGTGCAAAGGGAGATATTCCTGGTTGAGAGGGAATTTGGCATTTCTTAAGTATAATTAATGAAAATTCCCCAACTCTGAATTTAGCAACAAAGGCCCATCTTAGAATTCTTTTCTTCTAAACAATTCTCGGTTGGATTCTGTACTTTGTAGTTAATATTACCTTGACAATCAGAGAAGCTATAATACATTAATGAAACCTAGCCTGGAAAATCAGATTACAGCTTTATTAACAGTTTCATAATTGAGGAATCTCTGTACCATCGAAGGTCTCATCTCCAGATATGTAAGAATCCTGTGTTTATGCATACCCCTGGACCAATCAAACAACAGTCATCACTAATAGAGGTTTATTTAATTCTCACAGTAAAATTTTAATATCACCAGCAGCCTGGGGAAGCTTTAGCAAGTGGATTTGCTTGACATCAGATCGTTTCTATTCTGCTAGTCCCAATACTTCTTAATCTTTAATATCAAGGCAATTAAAATTAATGGCCACTCATCTGAAGCTACTGTGGGCAGTGTTTCCTTGACATCAATTGTTTGATGGGATTACCTAGAGGTTAAACTAACAAGCAAGGTTTAATTGGAAGCAATGAAAGAAGCAGTGATCATACGTTATGTTTAACCTGCATAACCACATCTAAATGAGTATCTAAAAATGTTAAACTATTTCTCAAATTAAAATATGCACGTCACATTCTGATATCACAGATTTGGGTATTGCAGCAATCAGCTATTAAGACCACACTGCTGCAACTGAGATCAGTGTAATTAATGTATAAATCGACAACTTAGTTCAGGAATTTTTTTCACCTTTTAAAAACAAATGGATACAATTAGTTGCAAAAGTCACCCAGCACCAAAAGCGACAGAGCACAGGCGGCCCCCTCCTACACAGGGCTCGCAGAGGAGCCAGGCTGTCTACACTGGCACTACGAGGGCAGAGCCTGTTCTGTCTCTGAACTGGAACGGTCTGTATGTTGGTCCCAGAATAGAAAGAAACACAGGCATGAAATTGGTGGAGAGAAAGGGAATACCCTGTCCTGTGCTTCTCTTTTGAGCACATATCAAGGATTCATGACTCTGGACTGTGCAGAAGGCAAAGGGCCAGGCAAGAATTTTAAGATCAATTAAAAAAGGGAATAAAATCACAAGTACTCTCCTCCTCCTACTGATGTTCACTGCCACCAGCTCCAGACTGTAAGCCTTCGGCAATCAGGGGAATGACGAGCGAACATTCCCCTGGCCGCTGACTTTCCGGGGCCCTTCTGCAAGGCCAAGAAGTGGCTGGAAAGGCTCCTGTTCTCTCCAATTTACTACAGTGTTGTATTTCCTCGGACTCAATTCAGCTGCAGACTGCCAACTGCTCTTAAAAAGTAAAATGTTTAAAAATGTGGAATCTAAAAAAGACAAACTCAGAGAAACAGCATAGAGTGGTGGTTACCAGGGGTTGATTACAGCTAATAATACTGTGCCATATACTTGAATGTTGCCAAGAGGGTACATCTTAAATGTTCTCACCAGGAAAAAGAAATGGTAACTATGGGATGGGATGGAGGTGGCAGCTAACACTGGTGGTAATCATTTTTCAATTTTCAAATGTATCATATCAACACAATTGTACACCTTAAACTTACACAATGTTACGTTTCAATTATACCTCAATAAGGCTGGGGAAAAGTAAAAATGTTTTCCAAATAATACAACTAAATTCAATTTTTGTATCACTTTTTTTTTTTTTTACCTTTTTCAAAAAGGTACTCAGAAGCTTTGACTCAGAATCAGTTCTGAGTAGATACATCAGATGCGGATAGAACTGTATGATGAGTAAATGCTTGTGATTCAGGGTCTGGGTTTCAAATCCACACTCTCATTTACTATGAGTGACCCTGGGCAGGTTTTTTTGTTACTTTAGCGTCTTCTCTCATATACAATGAAAATAATAACAAGAATAGTAATATCTTCCTCATAGAAATGCTGTGTGCTATAGTGATTACCTGATAACTATTAGCTATCACTGTCACCAGAGACTTATTCTACTCTCTAACTTAACTTCCCTTCTTAACTTTGGAACCCCTCTTTTACAGTGAAAGAGGAAGAAGAAACCATTCTAAAGGAAAAGAGAAAAGGGGAATCAAGGAGTGTTTCTGGAAAAGGTGACATCTGAGTGGAGGCCTAACAAGTGAGGAACATTCCATTGTGGAGAATGAGGGAGCAGTGCGAGTGGGAGGAGGTGTGGGTACCAGGGGACGGGCACCTGAGGCAAGAGCATCTAAGGACAGGCAGGCCCCGGCTAAGGAACAGGAAAGGGGAGAGTGCGCCAGGCAAGGGGAAGCCTGAGACTGAGCCTGAGATTTCTGGGAAGTACAATGGGGACGGTTCCCATATCATCCCAATGCGATATACTTTTATGCTCTACAAAAGAAATATGAGGAAGTTAAAATTTTTAAACTCTTTATTTCCTGTAATTATAGGGCTCTACATGTTTAATATATTCTTCTGGATTAAACTAGCATTACAGTTAGTCTAAAATTAATCCAAGCAATACAAATATTTATTCTGATAAATAATAACACTTATTTTGACCATCAAAAGTAAGGTTTTATCACACAAACATTTATTAATCAGGGGCGTGTTGGGTTATTAAAGTGCTGAGTGAAGCAAGTTTGGTTAGCACGAATATTTCCCATAGTTCTTTGTTGGGCACCAGAGAAGATCTCACATTTGGGGCAATGGGCCATTGTATGGGGTCGGAGTATCCGTTTCATAAAATGGAAAAAGGGCAAGTGGAAAAGGGGAAGAGGGGAAAGGCCAAGAACGTGCGCTACCACCACAGCAGCTGAGGCACATGGACTTCAGGAAGGAGTAGACAGAAATATACACACACACAGAAAGCTGGCCAGTGAACACCTTAAAACCATGAACACCCCTGTACCCGCTGGAAAACCTTCCACTACTTTGTGAAGCACGTGCACCTTAGTTCAAGACTGCTGCCCTAAGTGAGCAGGCTAATTCTGGCTGCATTTTAACTTCTTTGTCTGAGAACACATGGGAGCTCTTTGGCAGGGGTGTATGTAGTACATACCTTCAGCTATAAAAACGAGGCTCATTCGGGCAATCACTTCTTTGGGTCACAATGACATTTTGGAGCTCAACAAAGAACAAATTTGTCAGCTTCAGGAAATCAAAAACAGTCAAAGAAATAAACCTAAAGGGGTAGATATAGTTTACTTATAATTTAGCATAAACTTTCTGGAGAGTAAGCCAGCAAATATGGATATATACATACCCTTTGACTGAGCATTACTAAGAACTCATCTTGAGGAAATATTTAGAGATATATGTGCAAAGAGATTCACTACATTCCTACGTATAAGCAAGAGAAGAAAATTTAAGAGAAAGAATTTATAGCACATCTGTATAATGGAATATGATCACTGATTAAAAATCATGTTGATGAAAAATATTTATTGACATGGGGCAAATAGTCACAATATATTGTAAAGAGGAGGAAAGGGGTTTTTTCCTTTGTACACAGCATGAGAATTCTGTGGGGAGATGGTAAAAATACTCACACATAGACACACATGGGTGTGCACATGCGAACATACATATATGTATACGGAAAAAGGCCGAGGACCCACATACCAACATGTGATTATCTTTTAGAGAGGGTTTATAAGTAACTTCTAATTTTGTGGGGGGTTTTTGTGTTTTCAAGTATTATCCAAATTGATTTCAGATAAGCAAGTATTGGGGTTTTTTAAAATCAGAAGTTACTTTAAAAAAAAGAAAAATGTAATTTTCAATGAAAAAAGTAACCAATATGCTTTCTAAAAAAATCACTTAGAGGTAGTTGAATAATCTTGAAGAGTGTAAGTGCCAGGCACTGTGCTGGCCCACACAGCTACAGGAATCAACAATCCCATTCCTGTATTCTATCTGAAGGACAGGGTTGGCAGGTCTGAGAATTTCTGAGATAATTAAAATCAGACGCTTTGTAAATCTCAGGCCATTAAAGTTTCCCAGATTGCTCTGCCTTTAAGAAAAATGCCGTGTTCAAATTAAAAAGCTAAACCATCTACAATGTCTCTACAGTCACTGAAAGCCAATTTATTAATTAGCATTAATTGTATCTTACATTTCAAATTCTATCACTACATTTATTTATCATTTTAATAACAATGTTTAATAAAAGAGAAAAATTATTACTTAACGACTTAATCTTCAAGAAGCAGAAGTGCAGAACTTAAGAGTTCATCCTTAGCTTTGCTTCCTTGCATAAAATATGTTAGGGAGAGGATGGGCACTTGTTTGGAAGAGCAGCAGCTGACACTAAAACTTCATTACTGAAATCAGCAAACTGAAAATTTATGAAGCACAAATCTTAGAAAAATTTGCCATTGTGTTTCCTGTGTTTACTTGTGATGCATACTTTATGTACTGTGCCTAATTAAATGCAACAGATTATGAAATGTTGAAATGCCAAGTCGTGTATAATGGAACATGAAGCATATTTACATGGTAAACAATTTTATCTCTAATAAATAGTTTCTCTCTAATCAATATGTTTTCATCCCCATTATGTGATTCAATTTGAAATGAGGAATGGAAGCCAGATACTGTTCAATTTTTAAAGTTAATGGTATTAATAAACTAAATCTCATTCCACTCCTCTCCTTCCCAAGGGTGCACATCCAGCAAAGCTTACGTAAGGACAGAAAGGCTGGCCACACTGTAGATAACCACATGTGTGCACGCCCTTGAGAACCCAGAGGGCACTTGAGAACCAGACAGATCAGAGTGTGAGTCCCCGCTCTGTGATTTCCTAGCTGTGTTACCTTAGTCCAGTCACATCATCTAAGTTCTCCTTTCCTGGTCTACAAGACAGGATAACGATGTTTTCTCCTCACAGGGCTGTCGTGAACAGTAAATGAGATAACATGTTAAAAGGCACAGGACTGTGCCTGGGATGTACTAGGCACTCAGTAAATGTTAGCTCTCCCTCTTCTTTAAACAAGCAAAAAGAGCAGCAACAACAAAACCCTCTACAGGCTACACTTGCTTCCCGTCGCCACTAAGGTCAGATCACCTTTCCACAGGAGTTTGGGAGAACTCTGGGAGAGCTAGTCCATGCTTCCAGCGCTGGCAGGGTTTCTGCCAGTAGAGAACAGGCAGCAGTAAGAAGGGCGAGGAGGGTGCGCCCCTGCACAGCTGAGCACGATGAACTCCCTACCAGGAGGGTAACACCTGACCAAGAGCTCCTGCCTGCCACACCCCTGCTGGGCTGCTGGGCTGCTGGGCTGCTGTTCTGCACAAACTGCTGACAGTGTTACCCATGCCTCCTTGTCCCTCCTCACCCCTGCCCCAACACAGCCACCTGCAGGACAAGGCACTGGACCTAGAATTTGTAGGAAACCTGGGTCTGGATCCTACCTGTACCTCTATTGCTAACAGCAGCCATTTATGGAGAGTTCATCTAGAGCCAGAAATTTTACCAGGAACTTCACAGTATTATCTCATTGAGCTTAACAAAGACTAGCTTAACTGATGTAAAAACTGAGGGCAGAAAGTTTATGTAGCTTGCCTGAGTTTATATAGCCTTTCCTGTGCTTTTTCCACTATACTTTCTCTAATAAGACCTGTTTTTTCTGAATATTTTTTATAAAATTAAAAAAATTATTTATTCAATTTTATTTATTTTCCTTTGTATTAAATGACTAGGGCTACCAAACCACATTCTACTTTTTCAATGTAAAATATTTCAGCTCCTTTATGGTTAAAAGTGAGCCCAAGAATCCAAACCATATTTTTTTCCTTTTTAGAAAATAAGTTCCAAATTCTGAACAACTGACTTGAAAACCAACTTTTGAAATACAATCCACTTCTAATGGGAGAACTGAGCAAACAGAAATTCAGTTTCCATAGTATCTGAAATAATTTAAAACAGATTCACTTGTCAAGTACTGTATTTTTTTTTATTTGAGGCTGTGAAAAATTTTATTGCCATAATGTACTGACACCCTTACAGTTTGGCTTTGCCCTTTCCACTGTGTGCATGATAGACTGATAACTGCTCGTGACATTCACAAAGAGCCTCATCTGCAAAAGTATATAAAACGTCAGCCTCGCGGCCACAGCACATACAGAACAGATGACACCGTTCATCTCCCTAAAACACGTGCTGAGGGGTGGTTCTAAATTACCTCAGACAATGTTTTCAGTTAAAGATTTCTTTTCTTTAAAATTACTTCTCTCATTTAAAAAAAATGTGCTGGGTGTACAACTGAATATAGATTCTTCAGCCTTCGTGGAAAGTGTCTTTGACAGATTCCGAAACACCAACATCACAACTGTGAAACTGCCTCCCAGCAGCTACACTGAAAGGTGGAGCCATCTCCCAAGTCAACACACCAACATCCCAGAATTAAAACTCAAGAGCACTCTTTAAACAGCAATGGGCCAGATTTTCTGTTCAAATAAGCTTCCTGTAAATCTAATTCCTATAAAATGTTTATGCTGGTTATAAAATTCTGGTTTTTGAAGTGAATAAAAAAGTGAATGAAGGGCCGCAAATGGCAAAGTATCCTTCTTTCTCGCAGGTGAGTTGTATTCCATTACATACATGTATGCTGCATCTTCATGACCTATTCAACTATTGATGTGCACTTAGGATGCTTCCATATCTTGGCAACTATAAATAATGTTGCTGTTAAAAAAATCTAATTCCTGTAACTGAATGCATCATAGTCAGTGTCTTATGTAAAGAAATCCTATAGACAAGCCTTTTGTTTCATGGGAACCCTTATTTATTCGATACCATTTCCTACCAAATACACACCCCAGTTTTCCTTTCTTTTTAAAGAATAATCTAGAAAATTACACTGAATTTATTTAAAATAGGAGTTCCTATCCTCAGAAGGTATCCTACCCCTCCAATATACATAATCAATTCTCACTAAAAATGAATCACATGCATTTTTACAGTAAAGACTACACCCAGGTCTACTCAGAGACAGAATAGACACAACCCCACTCACCATCCTGACCTGTGCCTCATCTTTATGGAGGTTGTGAAAACCCAGGGACAGGTGGCTTCTAGCATACTTGTTTGCAGGTGCTCAGAGCATCTGTTCCCTCTTTCTTCTGGAAACTTTACAAGGCTCTGCATATACAACACACTCAGCAAGAAAACTGATGGAATGCATGACAAATTAGCATCTATTGAGCACTCATGATATTCCAGGCCCTGTACTAGGAAGGCTACATATATGATATCTTTTATGCCTCAAATCTCTGAAGAAATTATCATTATCCTAATTTTACAAGCCCCCAAATGGGAAATTCGGGTTAAATAATTTGTTCAATGTCACATTGCTACTTAACAGTGGTAGAGTGGAGACTGTTTCTCTACCTTCCTACACTGAATGTACAGTCAGTCATCTGGAGTTAATACCTCAATTTCTCAAAATAAGTGATATGAAACGAAAGTACCACTGCCTCTGTGGAACACAAGTAACAAAACTTAGTTTTGGTAAAGAAGCTGGTCTACCTGCAGGGCAATGGTCTAAATTTCTAACTTCAGGAAGTCAAGAGGGAGAAAAAAAAACTATTTATACTAGCATTTGAAAACTTCTCTCCCTTGATTTTTTGACCCAGTCACCTGACAAGGTCTCAGTGGGTATAATTCAATTAGTTCTTTTACCTACTTCCACTCCTGGGCTCCAGTCTTCACTAGGGCAAGTCACACGTCCAGGCTGGCTCTGCCTTTTGACTCATCTCTGGCCAGAGCGTTCATTTCACACACATTTAAAGAGTACCCAGCAGGCACTGTGTTTTCCCAAAACGGTCCCTCACTCTTTCCATCACCTCCAACCTCCCAAATTCAATCTTACCCTCACCCTCTTTGTCCATGAGCACATGTCTTCTTGTAACAACAGCTGTAACATGTCTATAGGGCGTCTTAAATGCCAGGTACTATTCTCAGTACTCTACACATATTAACTCAATAAATCCTCATTACAATCCAGTGAGGTGGGTTCTAGTATTTCCCCTTAATTATGGATGAGAAAACTGAGGCACAAAGAAAAAGGGAGGAAAAAAGGAAAGAAGGAAGGAAGAAAGGAAGAAGAGGTAGTGTATATAGTATGGTTCAGAAGGAGTATTTGAAATGAATAGGTATATTAAGAAATATTTTACAAAGAATGTATAAGACATTGTGAATCACCTTTGGGGAGTGAGACTAAGAGTCTGAGATAGAAGGGAGATTTTGAAAGAAACAACTTTGGTTTTGTTACATTCTATTGTTTTTTCTTAAATTTCATTAATTACTCTACTTTTTATTATTTCCTTCCTTCCATTTTGGGGGGTTTAATTTACTGTCCTTTAATACCTCGAGATGGACCCTGAACTCACTGATTTCCAGCCTTCTCTCTTACTATATGTATATATAATGCGCGCACACACACACACACACACACACACACACACAAACATATAAATGTTTAAAGCTATAAATCTCCTTTTAAGCGTGGCTCTAGCTGTACCCCATGAATTTTGATATGTGTATTTTCATTATCATTCAGTTACAATATTTTCTAATTTCCAAAGTGGCTTCATTAACCCATGAGTTATTAACAAATAACTGCATTATTTTCAAACATATGGGGATTTCTACTTACCTTTTTGTTACTGGTTTTTAGTTTAATTCCACTGTACTCAGAAAACAAACTCTATGTATTAAATTATTTAAAATTTACTGAGAGGTACTTTATGGCCCAGAATATAGTTAAACTTTCAAAATGTTCTGCAAGTGCTTAAAAAGAACATGTACTCAGTTGCTGGGTACAGTATCTATATATGTCTATTAGGTCATTTGCTAATCATGGTGTTTAAATCCTTTATGTCTGTGCTGCTCAGTGTGGTTGCAGAACCATTAGCGTCAGCATTATCTGGGAGCTTCAAATTGTCAGGTCCCAGTGTAGAACCTTTGAGAATAGATTTCAGGAATCTGTATTCCAACAAGCACTCCAGATCATTCTTATGCATGCCAAAGTTTGAGAAGCACTGCTGTATGTCCTTATTGACTTTCTGTTATGTGTGTGTGTGCGTGCACATGTATGCATATATGTATGTGTTTTCTTCTGTTATAGAAAGGTGTGAAAATCTCCTATAGTGATTTTAGATTTATCTATTTTTCTTTTAAATTTTGTAAGTTTTTTTTGTAAGCTTTATGTTTTTTGAGCTCCTGCTATTAAGTACATACAAATATAGAACTGCTGTGTCATTAATATTTAGTGTCTCTCTTTATTGTAGCAAAATGTTTGGCCTTGAAGTATGCTTTATCTGATATTAATAGAGAAACACCAACTTTCTTTTGGTTATTATTTGCATGTTGTATTTTTTCCCATACTGTTATGTTCATTCTTTCTGTGTCCTTATGTTTTAGATATGTCTATTAGAGAACACAAGAAATTGGGTTTCATTTTTGTATCTTATTTGACAATATTTGCCTATTAGAGTATTCAGTTCATTTACATTTAATGTAGTTATTGATATGTTTGGGTTTAAACCTATCATCTTACTAAGTGCTTCCTATTTGTCCCACTTACTGAGTTCTTTTTTTCCTCTCCTTTTTAGATTGCTATTTTCAAAAATCATTCCATATTTCCTCCTTTATTAGTTTGGAAGTTATACACTCTTTCAGTTTTCTTTAAGGGATTACTCTAGAGATTATACATTCTTGACTGTCAAAGTCTAGCATTAATTGGTACTTCTACTATCTTTTGCAGAAAATGCAAGAGCATTAGAATATTTACCCTCCTCTCATTAATTTAAAAGGCGTAATTGTTGTGTATTGTAATTCTATACATATTATAACAAAATAGGACATTATTATTATTAATTCTTCTTCTTCTCCTTCTCCTTCTCCTTCTTCTTCTTCTTCACAATCAATAGTCACTCACAGACATATTTACCCTTTTCTGTGCTTTTCCACTCCTTCCTGCATCACCCACCTTCTATCTGGAATCTTTTTACTCTGCCTGAAGAGCATTTTTTTCTATTCCCTTTAGAGAGAAAATGAGACAAATTCTCTCAATTTTTTTTTTTCTTGAAAATGTCTTCATTTCACCTCCACTATCAAAGATCATTTTTGACAATACAGAATTCTAGGTTGACAATGAATTTACTTCATTTCTTTAAAGAGATCATTCTATTGTATTATGGTTTTATTGTTTTCATTAAGAATTCAGTGGTCAGCCTAATTACTACTCCTTTGAAGCCAATATTATTTTTCCCTTTAGTTGCTTTTGACTGTGTTCAGTGTGGATTCCCTATTTATTCATCCTCTTTTGGGACTATAGTTTTTTGTAAATATAACGCTTAGAATCTTTCATCGGTTTTGGAAAGTTATCAGCCTTTACATTTCAAATATTGCTTCTGACCTACTATTAGGTTTGCTTCTGGGACTACAATAACATTTATTTTAGACTTCTTACTGTATTCTCAAAGTCCCCTACTCTGTCTCCTGATTTTCTATCCTACTATCTCTCCATTCTTCAGATGGTTATTTTCTTACAACCCATCTTCCAGTTCACTAATTCTCCCTTCAGTTGTTTAACCTGATTTTAAATCCAAACACTGAATTCTTAACTTTGGTTACTGAATTTTTGGTTCTACAACTTTCATATGACCTTTTTTATGGTTTCTGGCTCTCTGAAAAAATTCTCCATTTTGCTTTTTATTTCCTTGGATATATAAAGCATAGTTATTTTACAGTCCATACCAGATCCTTTTCTTTTCTATAGTTCTATGGATCTGTTTCTATTGTCTGTTTTATCTGCTGGTTTCAGGATATGTTGTTATGTCTTCTTGTTCATCTTTTTTTTTCCCAATTGTGTCCTCAATGTTTTTCTTTGTTTATATGTATTTGCTTTGTTTATAGAAACAACTTGAAGCCTAGAATGATGCTATCTCTCTCCCCATACACACACAAACACACACACACACACACACTATTTGCTTTGTCCAGGCACCTATAAGTACTAGCAATCCAATTCAAGGACTAAGGTATTCTGAAGCAGACTTATAGTCTCTGTGAGTGTCTATGCACTTCCAAATGCACCCTGCTACTAGGGTGTAATTCATGTTATATTTCCAAACTGAACATTTCCCAACTGGGAAATGATGGCAATGCAAATCTGGGATAACTATCATAAATCTTTAATCTCCCCTCTATCAAATCAGCATTTCCTCATGTGTTTCCTACATCAGCTAGTAATATCACCATCTTCAATTATCTAGGCTAAAAACCTCCTCTATCCTCTGTCACTCTTTACTTCTTCCTTTCTCATATCCATATCTAATTGTTAACCCAATGTGTAAAACATCAGTTCTACCTCCAAAATACTTTTAAAATCTATCTGTTTTCCACTTTCAGTGGCTTAATTTGAATCCTCACCACCTCTTTCCTAACTTACGCCACTAATCTCCCATGTAGTCACTCTCATTCTAGTATTTTCCCCTTCTAATAGACCTTACACACTGGTGCTAGATTTATCTTTCATAAATCTGATCACACCACCCCAACCTAGAAATCTGTATTATCTTTATTCTATTTCATAGCACTTATTACTATATGGCATAATATATATAATTAGATGTTATTGTTTACAATTAAAATAAAAGATATATGATATATATAATTATGTATTATTTTTATCTGTGTGTGTATATATATCTTAATTAATTATCCTCTCCTCATTAGAATGTAAACTCCACAAGGACAGAATCTCTATTGTATTCACTGTTATATGCAGCACAGTGACCAGAAATAACTCACTGAATGAATATTATTGAATAAATTAATTAACTAATGCAAAACTAAACTGCTCAACTTCATAACTGATGTCTGACAACCTCAAACATCTCACATCTAATTGCAGACCTTCCCCAATCGGGCTCCAGCTTGACTTTCTAAATCATTTCTTCAACAAATACTAATTGAGTGTTGATGTGCTGGATATTCTGCTAGGCATTAAGAATATAGCGCTGAATAAGACCACAGTCTCAATCAAAATGGAACTCACCACCTGTCAGGGAAACAGCATTAAACAATTCATTATTCAGTTATGACTGTGGTAAGTGTTACCAAGGAAAAGTACAAGAAGCTATGAGACTATATAATGGAGAATATGAACTGGAAGTTCAAGGAAAGCTTTCTTTAAGAACTGATATTTGAAGTGAGCTTTGAAAGAGCAGTAACTAGTAAAATGTCTATACATGTGTGTAGGGGGTACAGGGTTAGACCATTCCAGGCAGAAGAAACAGCATAATAATAACTATCATCATATTTTTCCTTACTCTTTGATAGGCACTCTGCTAGGTGCTTTACATATCTTCTCACTGAAATGCCCATAATCTTATGAAGTACTGGTTATTTTTATTCAAATTATACATACAAGGAAATGAGGCACAGTGAGGTTAAATAACCTCACAAGGTCACAGAGCTAATAATTTGGGGGTACTTTTCTAATCCTCTCAGCAGAAAAGTAAACCCCTCCTTGTACTGTATTCCAAAATGGCGGCCGTATGTACCAGTGCAGTCCCCCAGGGTAACATCTGTACCCTGTAGCCACACATCTGTCTGGCTCCTCCAAGAAATTTCACACTCCTCAGGGAGAAGAACATTATTGCATTCACCTTTGTTTGCCACAGTACTACATGCAGTGCCTGGCCATGGTAGGCACTCAGTTCTTGTTGCATGAACTAGGAAAAAGAGCCCAAAATCCTGGTAAGTACATTTGGCTGGATCAAACTAACTTACTTATATTGTATGTAGCTTCTACTCTCAAAAATCTATACCTGTTTTAGAAAAGTAATATGCTCTCCATATAGCTGACAGAAGAAAGAAGAAGAGAAGCCAAAAGACAAGGACAAAGGAAGCCCAAGAGCATCTCTGGAAAATGCCAGATCTCCCAGGGGGGAATACCACAAAGCCGATGTTAGTGAGAAGCCAGGAGGCTTGAACTCGGAGCCAGTTCTGATCTGGTGTCTTTGCCCTTCAGGCTACACTGGATTCCCACTGTCCACCCCTCCCTATTTACTCTCACCTTGCTCTAGGCCCCAAGAGGCTGACTTATATAAGCTCAGGCTTCTGGCCAAAGGACATGGGAGATGAGAAGGGAGGAAAGTGAGGTCGGAGTAGCCGTTCCCCTGACTCCCTCACTGTAATATTGCCTTTACTTAAGGTCTCAGTTACTGGCCTTCTCCACACAGTTTCTACATCTTGACTGGGTTCTGGTAACCTTCCTTTATCTCTTCAGCCAAAGGGTAGTAACAGAATCAAGCAGTAGTAGCATTATTCTTTGTGCTTTCCCTACACTCTGCCCACACTTCTGTAAACAGTTACTTTATTAAACTCTCCAAATTATTCTAATCTGAGTGTGCCATCTGTTTTCTGCTGGGACCCTGACTGATATATTGGCCTATTGGTCTGACCACAGAAGCGAAGCAATGGAAAGGTGAGATGCAATGCTGAGGGTCAGGCACTAGGAGAGGCTGACAGGAATACTCAAAGGGGAAGAGGCAAGGAGGTGAAGTGGACAAAAACCGGAGGGACCATTCTGATTATAGCTTCTTGGTATAGGAAAACTCAAAAAACACTACATCTAAGCCAGAAATGGTCTTTCTATGCTTAGTTGGGTGTCACATCAAAGGAGTATTAGAGATTCCCTCAAAAAAGATTCCCTAAAATAAATATAATACCTGACATCCCTGGAGCAAGCTTTGGGCACCATGCTAATCATGGTGCTGATGGTTTATAGAGAACGACAACAACAAAAACTCAGGCTTGCTCTGTTTCCTTTAAATCTTGCAGATGTGTCCCATCCGTACTCGGTGTTACAACATCCTCAAAGCTCTCATCTTTTTACAACCTGCTCCTTTGTTCTTTGCACACTGTTTAATGGAGTCCCATCTCCACTAGGACACACAGAGACTTTATAGAACAGAGGGTCTGCAGCCTTCTTTTAAGACAGTGTGAGAGAACCACTTTAGCAAAATAGCTGCCATTTTCCTTCAACTTGTCTCCAATTCACCAATTGCATACTTACAGTAGAAATCCACTTCTGCCTTCTGTCTACTGCCAGAGTAACTGAAAAGGCTTTTATGGATAGCTAAGAAAGATACTGTAATTTGATAGTCATCTTTTTTTCTGCTCTAATTATTATTTTAACAGGCTTCTCCTTATTTTAATAGATTTTTTTAATAAGGAAATCTTACTTACAAATTTCAATTAGCTTACTGAATATTCACTGCTTTGGAATAAGTAGTTTAATGAGTAAGGAGACCTCAGACTACTAACTAGGCTGGAGTCTCTAAAGCAGCTTAGGGGGAAATGATGCAGCCCTAGTGACAGAACCCCAGCCTGTGCCTCACAAACCAGGACTCTGAGCCACAGCCCCAGGGATTGAGGAATCACACTGCCTCTTGCAGGAAAAAAGTAAAAATCCATTTTCTTCCTTTTAATCAAGAACCTCTATGTAAGAACCCCCAGCTCTCTCCCACTCACGAAGACCATGACTCTTGTCAAATTACTTAACTTCCCTGAATATCAGTCTCCTCATCTGTAAGGGTTAGATAATTTTTTCCACACTAGACTGTTATAAAAGTGGGTCTTATGCACTACTTTAAAAGCTCTAAGCTATGTTAGTTGGATGAATGTATGAATGAATGAATGAATGAATCTTAATGCTGCCAATTGTCATTTCAGGTTCTCATTTGCTAAAAAAGAAAATCAATCTTTTCTTTACGGTACACTTCAATTACAGTAGCTATGAAGAATAAGTTACCATTTTTCATTCTAAAAACATCTAGCAGAGAAAGTAGGGCCAGAGTTATTTAAATTCAAGAGAACAATGGAGTTTTTTGTGACTTGTTAACTTGAATAATCAATGCAAGTTAGCTCTATTCCAAAAAGTAAAAGCATATTAATATCTGCCCCACTGATTAAGAATATGTGACAATTTAAGTATGATTCTCAGTGCTTATGACATTTGGAATAATGCTTTTTTTGGTGAATTTTCAGGGTATTATGTAAAAGGGGAACTCCAACTTACTAAATCACACTAAACCTTAAGAAATTGGAGATTTCAAATTCTGAGTTCAGTCTATAATTCTATGTTAAGGATATTTATATTTATGATATATTAGCACAAATTAATATGACTAAAATAAATTATAAAATTTCCACTTACCTGTTCCTACTTATATATTGTATAGTGAACCTAAAAAAACCATAGTATATACTAACTTAATATGTCCAAAACCAAACTCCTGAGCTTCCTCCCTAACACCTGTTCCTCCCAAATCCTTCCCCAATACACTTAATGACAACTCTATACTTTCACTGCTCTGGACAAAAATGTTAAGAGTCATCCTACATCTAATCTAACAGTAAACTCTCAGCTGTACCTTCACAATTATCTGGAATGCAGCCACCTCTCATGGCCACTACTACTAACATCCTGGTCCAGTCCACCAGCATCTTCTGCCTGGATTATTGCAGTGGTATCATAACTGGTGTTTCTGCTTCCTCTTGTCTTCCATGGTCTATTGTCAGTACAGTTGCCATGGTGATCCTGTTAAACTTAAGTCAGATCATGTCAGTCCTCAGTTTCCCATGTCACTCAGAGTAAAAGGCCAAGTTATTACCATGGGCTATAAGGTCCCTGTACCATTTGGACTTCACTGTTCCCTCTGCCTGGAATGTTCTTCACCAACTAGCCACATGGCTTGGTCATTCATCTCTGATTTTTACCAAAAGATATATTCTCAGGAGGGGCCTTCTTTACCACCCTAAGTTAAAAATGACAACCTTTACCTCCCTGTCCTCCTTCCCTCCTTTACTTCTCTCTAAAACACCTATCACTTCCTATATTATCATTTCATTAACCTATTTTATCTGTTTGTATCCTCCCAGGAAAATCTAAGCTCCATAAGGGCAGATTTGTTGTTGTGTAAGTAGACTTTTTAGCCAAGTGGGAAAAAAAAATATATATATATATACATACACACATATATAAAAGGGGCACACATCATAAGTACCTTGCTTGATAAATAATTTCCATAAAGTGTACACACTCTTGAAACCATAAACCATATAGACTGAGAAACATTCCCCTTTCCAATCACTATTCTCTCAAGGGTAACCATTATCCTAATTTCTAACACTACGATTAATTTTGCCTATTTTTGAACTTCGTAATGAATAAAATCATGCACTAAGTGCCAGAATTCTTTCACTTAGCATTATATAGTTACACATACTCTAGTTCATTCATTCTTATTGCTATATAATACTCCAAATATACCACTTTTATTTACCTTGTTTCCTACTGATAGATCTTTTCACTGTTTCTAGTTTGGCTATTATGAATACTGTTGCTAAGAATATTCTTATACATATCTCTTGCTGAACATATGTACACAATTCTGGCAGGTAGGGAAGGGGTTTTGCCTGTTAAGTTCACAGATGTCTCTTCTACCCCAGCACAGCCTCTGACACATAATAGGTATTACAATAAATTTTTGTTAATGAATGAAAATGTTGTTTAAAAATTCTGTTATTTAGACTTAATCATTCATGTCAGACTTTCTAGGCTTATGTAGGTTTATAATGCATAGAAATTAAATTAACCTCTGTAAATCTACCAGTCAACTTAATAAATATACTACCAGCAATACTACTGAAACTCCTTGAAACCCCTTCCTAATTACATTCTAATTAACTGAATTTTTCATAATTCCTTTTCTTTTCTTCACATATATATATATATATATATATATATATATATATATATATCTCCCCTAAACAATATGCTGTTTGCTTGGTTTTGAACTTCATAAAATTGATATTATACATATTCTACAATTCCCAATTTTTACCTAGTGTTATGTTTCTAGGGTTCACTCAAATTGATGTGTCTTAGCTGTAGATACTTCTTTTTTCGCTGTTATACAGTAATCCATTGTGTTATTATACCACAGTGGATTTATCCATTTCCCCAGCCAATGGACAACAAGCTTTTTTCAATTTTTTTTTTGCCATTTCAAACAATGTTACTATGAATGCTCTTACACACATCTCCTGATATACACAGACAAGAGGTTTTCTAGGGCAATTTCATCTAGAGGTGAAATTATGGATCAAAGAGTATATGTATGTTCAAATTTATGAGACAATGACAAGTTTTACAACGTGGCTGTACCAATTTACATTTCTACCAACAATATTTAAGGGTTCCTGCTGCCGTATATTCTTAGTAATAATGTGCAGACTTGGTATGGTCAGCCTTAGGATTTTTTGCCTATACAGTAAATGTAAATGTTATTTTAGTACAGTTTGTAAATTACATTTTCCTGATAATGAATAAGTAAAAGGATCTTTTCATATAACTGACCATTTAAATTTCTTCTGCTATGAAATCTGTGTTTATGTTTTTTGCCTATTTTTCCACTCTTTTCCTTATTAATTTATAGGAGTTCCCTATATATTTTGAATTTTAATTCTCTTGCTATATACTTACAAATATCTTCTTACAGTTTGTGGGTTGTCTTCACATTTTAAAAAAGATTTTTATTTGAAATAATTTCAAACTTGTAAAAAAAAGTTGCAGGAATAAAAAAAGTATAAAGAAAATCTATGTATGCCCTTTACCCAGATTCGCCTCTTATCAACATTTTGCCCCATTTGTTTTATCATTTTTATGCACTCAAGCATGCATACTCTCGCTCTCTGTGTGTATATATGTTTGTACATATGTGTATTTATATACATACATATGCACACATAAACATATATATAATATATATAAACACTTTCTTCCCCTGAACCATTTGAGGTTAAATCATATACATCATGGCTCTTTACCCCTACCTAAGTAAACCAGTGTGTATTTCCTAAGACTAGAGATATTCTCGTATATAGCACAGTTATGCAGTACACATAGTACAATTACAAATTACAGTCTACTTTAGTAAATTTAAGCCAATAACTCCTCTATGGTGTTTTCCCTTCTAGTACAGGATCCACTCGAGAGTCAAGCATTGCATTTACATGTCATGTCTCTTTAGCCTCCTTTAATCTAGAACATTTCCATGGCCTTTCTTGGACATTTTTAAAGAACACTACTCCCTTCCCACTTTTTCCCCCTAATAGAACATTCCTCATTTTGGGTTTGTCTGATGTTTTCTAGTGATTAGATTCAGGTTACATTCTGGAATGAAATACTACACACAACGTCCATTTGTCCCTCTTTGATGATGTTGACTCTAATCACCCAGTCAAGGTTTTATTCCATTTCTCCACTCTATAATTGCCTTAAAAAAACCACAAAAAAAACAAAAAAACCTCCCCTGTAACTAATAAATGGCCTATGGAGAGACATCTTAAGACCGTGCTCTTCACAAAAATTTCCTCCTAGATTTAATATCTATTGATAATTCTTGCCTGATCCAATCTTTACTAAAATGGTTGTATCATGTTGATGTTTCACAGTCTTTATTAAGTACTTTGATAAACATCCTACCACTGAATTTATCAACCTTTTCCTTTGTTGTTTACACATTTTATGTCCTTTTAAAGAAATTCTTTCCTATTCTCAAAGTACTACAGATATCTCCTTACATTTTCTTCTGAAAATACCTTACCTAATCCTAATTATAAAGTATTTGGAGCAGTTTTTAAGTATTTCAAGAAATAAAGAATAAATCAATTTCATATACTTTAAATCTAGCAAAAATAGTATTGCTATAGTTGCCTGTTTTCAGTGGGTTTCCATATCCTAAAGTTAGCTTTGTATGTAAACAACTTCTGGAGTCTAAATTTAATTGTACCTAGTATGATGTATATTTTAAACACTATTTTTTCTCTTTAGAAAGTAGTTATTCTGTCAGGTCTGGAACATTCTCTTCTCTCACTTCTACACAACTTAAATGAAAGAATACTAATTTAAAATAGTAGCAACTGATGTCTTTAATAGTTAAAATGATAGCATTGTGTTCACATCAGAAATGTGGGGAAGGGAATTGTTGAAGGGAAAGTAACTTTTTTAAGCAGGAAAAAGGTAAAAAGGGGAGGAAACTGTCACAATTTACAATGATGCTTATACTGATTGCTGAAATTCTCCATTTGAAAGGCTGACTTGGGTGAAATGAGGTCAGAAAATCTGCTTTTTAGACAGAGTAATATATCTATGTTTATATTATTTCTACTTCAAGCAATTACTAAAAAATTTTCAAAACCTAACAAAGCTATTTTTCTATAGAAAACAAGTAAAATTAATATAGTAATTAACTATGTTTTTATTGGTAAATGAGATCCTAGCCTTTTTTATAAGCAGAGACAAAATCTCTCTAGTTCAAAACAGTCGAAGGAAACTTCTCTCTTTCATTACACAAGCATGTATTAAGTCCTACATCACACACAAGATGCTAGTGCAATTGATGGAAAAACTAGGATTATACTGATTTTCGAAAACGTATGTAATCTGTGTTACTCTCCAATGGTGAGTATGTTACAGAAGTGAAAAAGAAAAGCAAGAAAAGGAGAAGCACAAAACACCTTAATTTAAGCTGAACCTGCAAACATGTGAATTCTGTCAGAGAGCTGTTATGAGTGTGGGAAAACCAGAATGGCATCATCAGCTGGTGTTCGGCACAAACCCAGTCCTCTCACTAGTAATGTTCAGGGGAAGGCTCCGACTAGAAAACACCCACTCAAAGTGAATACACTTAATTTCATCTTCCCTGCCTGACCCAGCATATTATATTGTTCCTTAGTATTTCAAGTGGCAGTGAGTACTGCATAACCCAGATAGTAACGTTTTATATAGTATATGTCTTCACAGCAGGCAGCCCAAATCAATTATATTCCATTTCAAACTGAGCAAAAGGAATCAAGATGTGCCACTATATCATAAGAAAACGACAATAACTCTTAAATGAAATCTTAATTATAAATTTAAGATTACTCGCGAGGTTCCATGGAAAGTAATGCCAAAATAGGAGCTGGAAATCATCTTAAACTCAGATCATATTCTCTTAAATAACAATGACTTAAAATACTGACATGAAACTTTCATGCGGATGTGAAGGGGATCTTCAGTATCTTGAACTTCAGAAGTACAGGAGTATTTATTTAGAGACCACTTTAGGAGGGAGGGAGGGTGTAGCTCAATGGTAGAGCACTTGCTTAGTATGCATGAGGTCCTGGGTTCAATCCCCAGTACCTTCAGTTAAATAAATAAATAAAACTCTCTAATTATCCTCCCACCCCCGAAAAACCAACCAAACAAAAGATAAATTAGAGGTTACTTTGAAATTTGTGACATGAGACCCCAGGGAACACTGAAATTTCTACCAAGGGTCAGCTTTTCCTTAAAGGCCACTGCAAGAACTAGTTGGTAAGCACTTGCATGCTATAAAGGAATGTTACTCAAATGACAACCTAAAAACAAATATGAATATTTAAATAAAATTGTATTTCAGAGCTAATGCCAATAGGATATACTTATTTTTTTAAGGAGGTACAGCTGTTTATTTTTCTCCAACCCTCAATCTAAAATACCAGTCTATCTGCCTAAAACTAAATGTATTTTTGTTAGAAGATGACAGCTAACTTAAGCCACAATTTATTACAAACAGACATTTAAAACAGAAAAAAAAAATTAACAGTGGTGATAGGCATGAATTTAATTCTTCTGTTTAATGGGTAAAAAGAAAACAAAGAAATCTGTGGGACCCAAATATCATAGTATGGTTATCAAGAAAGGACTTGGTGAATTCCTCAAAGTTCTCACCATGAGCTATACTAAATCTCCTTTTGGCAACAAATAAATTGGTTTCTCTCTGGTAGAAGCTCAGGCCAGTCATCTAAATTGGGAAAGCAGGACCACCTGCCATTCACTGAGGAGTCTTTCAGTGGAAACCATGTCTTTCCCCATCGCATGTTCATGTTCTTCCTACAGAAGATTTACACCAGGGCGGTGGATGATTATCTTGATTCCTTGCCACTTAGGATTAAAAGAAATTACCTAAACTTTAAAAGCTTGCATAAAATGTGGAAATGTCTATATTTTCTTTGTATCTTCTTTGATGATGACACAGTTGGCCATGAAATTGAGTAAGAATGACCTGAGAAGGAAATAGGGTTCTTATTATCAATGGAGAAACTAGACAGAGCCATGGAGCCTTCTCTCACCTGTGACACTGTGATGCTGCATTTCTTGGCCAGCTCCTCTTTGGCTTCTTCACTGGGGTAGGGGTTGCTGAGGTGTGAGTAAAAATATTCATTTAAGATTTCTGTGGCCTGTTTACTGAAGTTACGCCTTTTTCGTCTATGAAAGAACCAAAAAGAGAATTGTAGTTATAATCAAAATTAACCAAAGAGGAATATATTAATTAGGATGATCCAAAAACTTAGATTTCTACTTTTAAAAATTCTTAGGGTCTAATTTATCACAATGACAGTGTAAATTATGCTCCTGGCACCCTCCAAAGCATGATCTAACTCATGTTAAGATGTAGAATCACTAAGAAAAATACTAGAATGTGAAGCACAATTAATTTCATTCTTTAATTCATTCAATAAATTGAGGATCTAATGTGCTCTAGATACTCAATGAGGACCCAGTTGGAACAAAATGGATAAGGTCTATGAGGGCGATTACAGGGGACTGGAGGGTTAAGAGAGAGGGTAGAAAGTTAGGGGACAGAAGACATTAGACAAGTATCACAGAAATAAATAATTATAAATTATGGTGACCATATCAAGTATCATGAAGGAAAGTATAGGGAATAATGAAAGTATCTAAGAAGGATATCTAACATAGATTATGGAGTCAGGAAGGTTTCTTTGAAGGAGTGGCATTTAACCTGAGACCTGGAGAATGTGTACAACTTAGTGAGACAAAGAGTAGAGGGTGAGAGGAATGAGCAGAGGAAATAGTCTTGAAACAGGAAAAAAGCTTGGAAAGTCCAAAGGGCTGGAGGAAGCTGGAGCACAGTAAAAATCAGGGAACACGTGAGATGAGTCTGGAAGGTTGGACAGGAGCCAGATTACACAGGCTTCATGGACCCCATATGGATTTTTGGATTTTATTCTAAGTGCAAGAGGAAGCTATTAAAGGTTTTAAGTTTTACATTTTAAAAAGATGGTTCTGACTGCTGAGAATAGCTGGAGGACAGCATGAAAGGAAATGTAGAGATAATTAAGGAGACAACTGCAATGGTCAAATTGAGAAATGATGGTAACTTGGCACAGGGTGAGAGTAATGGAAATACAAAGATTCAAGATCTATTTGAGAGGTAAAAGCAATAGGACTTGATAATAAATAGCATGGGAGGAGTGGATGGAAAAGAGAGAAGGAAGGTAAGGAATAAAATACATCAAGAATTTCTAGATTTTTCTGCTTAAGCAACTGTCTGGACTGAGGTATGATTTGCTCACCAGGGAAAGTACAGGGGAGAACAAACTGTTTTGCTGGGAGGGGCTGGCAAAATGCTAGAAGATAGAATATTTATTGACAATTTATTTCAAAGTCACTTATATTCAGATTTTGTTATTAAGATTTTAAAGAATTCCAGCCTGAAAATTAGCATTTCACAGACTTCACTTTAGATTCTCCAGTAACTGGAAAATGCTTTCCCCAAATAATTTTCTTAATATTGTCTTGCAAATAATCTTAATGATCTTCTTAATGATCTTCCTGATATCCTATACTCAGGAAAGACAGTGTCAGTAGGCAGCTGTAAGTCTGTATACCCTATGAGATTCTTCTAGTTTAAATGATGTCACTAACATGGCAGGTTAAGTGTGTGAGCTATGTTTCAACATTAAGGGAGAGTCAAGGGAGCAAGAAATCTAGGTCTGATCAAAACATCTCAAGTTATGAGCCCTGAAATTTCTTAATTTTAATAATTTTTTGGAAGGTTAAACCATTGTTACCCGAGGGATGAGGAAGAGATTCAAGGTCTATTTGCGGATGAAAACCAACAGGGTTTGATGATGAATCGGAAGAGGGAGGTGGTGACGGAAGATGTGGAAGAAAAAGAAGTACGTCAAGAACAGCAATCAGCATTTCTGCAGGAGTCACACACTGCTTGACAGGAAAAACAAAGCCCTGACCTGGGGCAGTTTGAAGAGGCACGCTGATGAGTAAGTAGGTGGGTGAGTATGGGAAAAGGTTTGAAATTGTCAAACCTATAGATAATCACCTGGCCCACAGATAATGTTTGTTGAGACAACACAATAATGATCTGCTCATAGAAATCTAGGTTTCTGGCTTCTTATAAAAATTGGAAGATCAGCCACACCAGGCCTGCCTGTATTCTCGGAAGGTAGCCACAGGCTAAAGCCAAGTGATGGCTGTCCCCTCAGACATGTACTTATCTGCTCTAGTCCTCACTGCCCCTCATCCAGCCACTCCACGCAATTCCATTACATGAGTGTGTGAGTCTGGAACTCAGTCTAAAACACGGAGCCCAGCAGCAAGCCTGGGCACGGTGGAGCAGATCACACAAGGGCATTTCTTGAGAAAATGAGGACTTAGGAAAGGAGGAATGAGCAGGAATGTATTGGGAAAGCAAAATAAGTTCGGCTCATTTATCGACTTTGCCTAGGAATGGTTTTAGCAAACATAAAAAAACCTCAGAGAACAAATTTATGGGCAGAACAGAACCCATCACCCCAGACAGTCTGGCTGTGTCCAAACTACAGCCCTTCTACTAGAAGAGCAGAAAGACCTACACAAAATTTATTCCTAAATGTTCTGCACCGGTACATGCTTCATCTTGTCCAATTACCAAGAAAATGTGAGTATGGCTTTACAAAAAGCCAGAGTGAGCAAGGGAATCATATATCTGAATGAGCATGTTTGCCTAGAGCAGAAAAGCCTTGCCTTCTCAGTGCAGAGGGCTTGCTACGAGGCACTACAAGAATAGATAGAACCAAAGCTCACTATTTGCATTCACTTGAAGGCATAAGAGAGAACTCGGTCTTATACTTCATTTATTTTTTAGAAAAACATTCTGTAGAATATGCCCATTAAGCATCTCCCCTAAGTTTCACTCCCCCAGGGTTCAGCACACTCTAAATGGTGATGCCTCAGGCCAGTGCGCAGTGCGCATCCGTCCCAGGGCTGCTCCCATCAGCAGCACAACATTACTAACAGCAATCTCTGTGGGAGAAGGGACTCTGCTCCAAGCTCTGCCACCATCTCATTCTCACTCTCCTCACTCTGGCTTGTTAACTTGACTTTCTCTTCTTGGAAGAAAACTAAATCATTTAGGTGTATACATTATGAATGCAGTTATGTAAAAAAATGAGCATGCCTGTTGACAAGAATGGGAATTGTATCAGCAGAAACAAGAATAACAATTCTGTCAGAAAAGATTCCTTTCTGAAGAAAGGACTTTTCAATATATTTGTTACATAATACGTTTTATTAAAAGGCTCAAAGTTGTTCATTTAAAAATATTTTTTGTTTCTGATACTATTTCCTTAATTCTTTGAGCTATTAAAATTAAGTGGAAATATTCATTCATCTGGTTAGTCAATAAATTATCTTTTGCAGCCTAATACATGTAAGACACTTGCTAGAATGTGGAGTATGTAAACGCTTAAGACTTGGCTGTTGCTTTCAATGATGATGTGACTTTCTCTAGGAGAGAAGAAATGATCCTAAAAAGCTACAATAAAGGCAGCGTGAATAGAGTCTGGTCTGGAGAATTGTATACACTTAGTATCAGTGTTCAAGAGAAGGCAAGGACCAGTCTATTGGCATAATGAAAGTAGGTTCCTAAAAAGGGAGCATTTAGGCCAGGCCTGGAAGGATGAGCAGGGTCTCACTAAATCAACAAACATGAGCACCAGCTCCGTTCCAGCCTCCATGCTAGACACCCTCCCAGATGACAACTCATTATTGGTGACCAAGTTGGGGAAAGGGTTGGGAGAACAGGGTTTGCTGTGGGAGGTTGGGGGTGCGGGTGGAGGGGTGGTGACGGAGGAGGTGGTCAGGGAGAGGAAAAGCAAGAATTCTGGTCAGAGGAAACAGATAAGACCAAGAGGTATTTCATTTTGGATTAAATGCAGGAAAGAACAATATAGTGATATATTAATAAGAGCACTAAAAATGTTCACATTTTAATCTAAAAATACCATTTCTGAGAATTAATCCTTAGGAAATAATCTTAAAGATCAAAAAGGTTGAATGCATAAAGATTTTCATTGAAACATTAGTTCCAATAAAAATCTGTCTAAAATAGTACTTTCTCTCCATCATTTTCTCTCCCTTTACCTTGCTCTTATTTTTCTTCATAGCACTTACCATTCAATCACATTTCATTACATTACTGAATAGAATACTATGGCATGTTTGTTTACTTGTTTATTGCCTGTTTCTCCAAGAAGCATGTAAACTCAGTTGGGGCAAATAACTTAACTTATCTTGTTTACCTTTATATCCTCAGCACAAATAAATATTTGTAGAAGGAAAGAAGAAAGGAAGGAAGGAAGGGATAAAGGAAACTAATAGGAACAAATTAAATGCTCAAAAATAATGACTAAGTTAATTATTTATCATATATTCATTTGGTAGACTTCAACAATTTATAAAATGTTATTTAAAAGAGGAGTTTATACTATATGAAAAATGTTTACTTATTCATGGTAAAATTTTTAAAAAGCAACTAGACCATCACAAGATGGTCTGCATATTGTACCATCACGAGAACATTTTTTTTAAGTACCCCAAACCAGAAGGAAATATACTAAAACATTTATAGTGACTTTTTTTCATTGCATTGTAAAAATGTGGTTGCCTTTATTCCCTCATCCTTCTATTCGGTAAATTTTCAAAAATTTCCTTACTGAGCTTGGTATTTTTTAAATAGGAAAAATATAAAACTGAAATCTTAACAAAAAAGTAATTCAGGCAGGGATAGGTCACTTAAGACTTCAAATGCCAGGTTAAGTAGTGTGCATATGAGTTATCCAGTGATGAAAAGCTACTGTGGTTTTTATTTAAGTAAAGCACTAGGGCATCATAAAAGGACTTCAGAAGACGGGTGGGAGAGGAGCACGACTGGAAACAGGGAGGAGAGTGGGAGAGTACCGTGCTAGTCCAAGTGAAAAAGGATGAACATGAACTGGGCAGTGTGAGCATGGATGGAAAGAAAGAGCTAATATGAGAAATGCTGAAAACAAAGCACTGGTGAGTTCTAGTGCCTAATTCACTATCAAAGAAGAAGGAACCAAAGGTGATACAGAGCTTTGCTTAACCAGGAGACCAAGAGCATATAATTAGATGGTGTATGTTTCCTTATTTGGCTGTAAGGAAGAGCTCTGGCATGAAGACTGTTTCACACATCTTGTTTTCCAGTTGAGACACTTAGTTATTTTCTTTAATATTGTAAAATTTGCCCAAGAGGCATCCCTGCTGAAGCAGCATATAGTAGAACTTGACAGTTCTATTATGTCACCCAGAATGTCAAACACACCGCATACAATTTATTACCTAACTCCTGTGAAACTTGTTGAAAGCTTCAGATAAAAGGGAAACATGTATCCTAACAGGAGAAACTCATAGGCTTTCTTAATTGATTTGGAAAAACAGAGTTTGGGGTTTGGTGGTAACTAAAATATCACTTCCTTCTTAGGAATGTCAGTATCTCCAAGTTATTTCCTTCTAATGTACACAAGCAACGTAGCACCAAGAAGTCTTAGAAAACAAACATGTTTAAAACAGAGTTATATACTGAATGTTATCCTTAAAAAAACTTTTTTAGCATCAGAATTGAAAGGCTATATATTCTCAAGTCATTAATAGCAGCGCTAATCCTATTCATTTCCTGAGTCACCACATTGGCAACTAACAGCCCTACCACCCCCAGACAAGGAGAGGCTTGACAGCACGGGCACCTCGAGGTGAATTACCTGTCCATTGTAGAGGACAGCTCTTATAGCCAAATTAAACAAGAATTTAAGACCAACTGACCAGTATTACAGAAAATAATACATAAGGAGTGAAAAGGAAAAAAAAACAACAACATGCAACTGATTTGTGGCCTCACGTACCTGGCATCAAGGAACCTTGATCTTAAAATCATAACTGCTTCACAAGTGCTTTGTTTGAGCTGCATCTGAATGGAACTAAATTTTCGATGGATGATGCCCACCATTCTTTCAATCTCTTTTGGGGAAATGGGACGTGTTCTACTCTGCTCTCGGAGAAGGTTCATCACGTGTGTAGTGAATTCATTACATGCCTGTAAGGGGAAAAAAAAATCACTCCTTAGGAATCTGGTATTTTATATTATCATGCCCAGACATTAACTTATCTGAATTTCTACCTCATTTGTAATTGCCAATGGCATTATTAAGTAGGTAGGGTAAAATAAAAGCTAAGACACTTGTGAAATGGCAGTGATAGTTAGATGGGGTAGTGAGAATTCTGAAACTATGAATGGCCAGACATGCAGGCGAAACAAGGCACTCACTCGCCCTTCCCACCACCCTGGTCTCAGTTCCAAAATTTCCCATTGGAGGATGCTCTCTACCAACTCCCATATGTAAGTACAAATATAGGTTAATTGTTAATACTAAGGACATCCTATTTTCTCTGGGGTTTTACATTTATTCCCACAAATGTTTACTGAAGCACTATGAAGTTGAAACCCTTACCAATGTGATCAGGGGACACATAAATGAGCAAGATGTGGACTTGACTTTAAATGTAATAAAATATATAAAAAACTAATTCTTAAACAAGGTAGTCTGTGCAAAGTGTCACAGGAAAATATGAATAAGTGCTTCCTAAGGAGGAAGAAGTATTCTCATCTGGAAGCAGAGATTTCTTCCTGGCAAAAGTGACCTTTGGGATTTAAAGAAGGGCAAGATTTTTGAAAGGTGGAAGTCAGGAGGAATTTCAGGCACAAGAAAAACCCTGGAAATAATAGTATGTAGCAAAGTCCAGAGGGATAGAGAAAAACTGTAAATTCAGATTTGCATTAGCATGGAAAGGCCCTTCGATGCCTGCCAATGTCCTAGTATATTACAGCTGTGGTGTGGGCCCTAATCGTGGGTATAAAGCCATTCCTGAAAGATGGTTAAAGCAGCTCTTTTCCTTAGGGGAGGGGCAGTAGGAAAATAAGGAACAGACTTGGGTCTCAAACTTTTTAGTTAACAATCCTCAGTTCCTGCCTCTTTCAGTTCATCTATACTCTTTTAGATCTACAAAACCATATGACTGGGCCTACACTGAAATCCAGTATCACTTTGGCAAATAAAGCATCAGTCTATACCCCTGGATTAAAAAAAAAAAAATCTTCCGGCATTTTTGTTTAAAAAAAAAAAAAAGACGGGAGATTCTGCATCTTACCACACACGGATGCCCCTGGTAGGGTAAGCAGACAGAACAATCATTGATCATGGCAAGACACATTTTGAAGCTATAATAATGTCCACTTCACTACAGATATCCTGAACATACAGCACATGATGGCTTTCCGAACTGCTCGTTAGAGAACTAACCTTTCAAGTACTGGGTGTTTCAGTCACTCTAAGCTTTTATGGAGCTTCTATATAAATATTTCTAAGGTGAGGTAAAATGAGTCTTGCTTACCAATCAAAGTTTTTTAAAAAAAAAAAAACCAGTATGTTTAAGTCTCAAGAAATTTAAAGTTCCCTGTGAGTAGCGACTCTATGCGATTCTTCAGAGTGTCGATTTGTGCAATACTCACAGTAGGCATCAATAAACATCTATGGATTGGTGGGATTTTGTATTACAGTTCAAGAGTGATGTTGATTAATACATTATTCCTGAATTATAAGTGAAGGATTTTTAACCTGCAGCCCATAGGTCTAGAATGTCTATGACTCCCTGACATCTTATACAAGTTGTGGGCACCTGTGTATTTCCTGAGGGAACAATCTGTGGGGTTTTTGTTTTCATTTCAGATTCTTAGCCAGTCTATAATTTAAAAAGGCAAAGCCTAGGTTATGACACAGTAAAACATTAAGGAACTTTGCAGCTCTAAAACTGGAAGTTCTTTCCATCTTTAAGGAAACCAAAATAAATTTAAGATTTTCCCCAGTACATTATCAACCTAAATTATCTTGTGCCAGGCTGACAAATAAGTAGTCATCTTGCCAAGAAATATATGTATAGATCTTTTTCTCGCACTTTCCCTAAAGTGATGTTCATATAATTTCAAATTATATAATTTGAAAACAGCTAGCCCTCAGTTTTCTTATTAGTAAAATTAAGCAAAGTAAAGTAGAATAGTTTCTTTCCCCAAACTGGAATCAGCAAGTTCTAGACTTCTATATCTAGTTCTAGACATTGTTAACACAGTATGTTTGGGAAATGTGGGGTTAATCAAAATTTGAAAAGGTTGTGTTTGGGGGATAGAGAGGGCAGGACTCCTCAGTACTTCTAATATACCAATATGCATAACAAATCTTCAAGGGAGAATGATACATCCAACTTTTCCCAAATAAATTTGGTTACAAAACCTTTTTTCTCTAGAACAGTGCTGTCCAAAAGAAATACATGGCAAGCCACATATGAAATAATTTTTTTTGTCATTTACTGTTTTTCTTATTGCATTGATTATTTTCAAAATTAAAAATTTTTTAGTAGCCACATTAAAAAATAAGGATTAGATGAAATTAATTTTAATGATGTATTTTATTTAACCTACTATATGAAGATTAACATTTCAAAACATAATCAGTATGTTTGGGAAACTGTTAATGAGGCACGTTTTACATTTTTTTTTTCATACACTCTCAAATCCAGTATATATTTTCATTTACAGCACATCTCCATCCAGATTAGCTGGATTTCAAGAGCTACCTGTGACTAGTGGCAACCATACTGGACAGCACAGCTCTACAGCATCTTGAGGACCAATGAGCTAAGCAAGAAAAACTCTTTGGGAAACGGTATACTAAGTAATCTCTGATGTTTCTTTTTTATTCTTCACCACCATGCATTCACACAAACCCACAAAAAAAAGGCAGTTTCACCTAGGAATGTCCTTAATGAAGCAAGAGAAATTATTCACTTGATTATGTCTCAATCCTTGACTAAAACTTCAACATTTTGTGTGACAAAAATGACAAGCACACAAAAAGCACTTCAATTGCTTGTAGAAGGGCGGCTCTGTCTCAAGAAAAAGCACTTGTGTGATTGTGTTAGTTGTGAGCTGAAGCTGCCTTTTTCATGGAACATCATTTTTATTTGAAAGCAAAATTGACAAATTACGATTATTCCGACTTGGGTATTTGGCAGATATTTTCTCAAAAATGAACCAAGCAAGCTTGTCATGTCAAGGAACACAGGTAACAGCAGTTGTGCCAATGATGAAATTTGACTTTTCAAGTGAGAATGGTAATTTTGGAAAACTTGCATCCACCACCTTGAGCTTGACAGTTCCCCAGTAGACTTTCCGATTAATTTAGTGTTGATATTAATAAATATGATATTTTGATATTACATAATGAAAAGTGTTAACATTGGAAGATAAACATAACTCAGTGAACCAGTATTTTCCAAATGATCAATGCATGATGTTACAAAAACATGCAGAAGTAGAAGATCCATTCAAAGTACACGTGACCAATGGATTTTAAAGGAACAGAGTACGAAAAGTTGATATAGTTTCAGATTCATTTCAACTAACCTTTAAGAAACTACAACTTGTCAAGTTTTGGTATAATATCAAAGAATACCCATGATTATCTGAAAAGGCTATTAATATACTCCTCCCTTTCCCAATGACATAGTTGTGTGAGGCCAGGTGTTCTTCGCATACTTCAACCAGATGACAGGAGACTGACCACAGAAGCAGAAGCAGAAGCACAAGCACAAGCACATGTAAGAATCCAGGGACTTCTATTAAGCCCAACATTAAGGAGTTTTGCAAAAATGTAAAAGCAATATCATTCTTCACACTAAATCCTGAGTCTTTTTCAAAAATACAGGTTTTTAAAAATATATTATAGTGAACATATAATTTTTTTTACTGTTTTTTAAATTAATACATACTTTTATTTTTTCTCAGTTTTAATTTCTATTATAATAAATATTGATAGATATAACCCACTGAAGAAAAGCTCTTGGGTAGGGGGCAGGTCTCCAATAATTTTTAAGAGTCTAAGTCCAAAGACCAAAAAATATGTCAACTGTTGTACTGGAGTATTTCTAATTTGTACATGTAACACTGCTAATTCCTACAAACCTAGCTCACACATTATGGTAATATGTATCTATGACAGAGTGTATGTCTTGATAAATAACTCAACACTCCTGTGTGAATGATACCTGAGATGGTTGTGTTTGTGTGTGTGTTGTGTGTGTGTGTGTGTGTTTTCCAGTTTTTCTCTGGTTCTTAGTTTTTCTTTGGCTGTATTTTAATCTCTCCAGAATGAATGTTTGCCTATGGTTTCTAAGAAGCTGCCACAGGCTTGTGTGAAAAACAGGGTTAAAAGCAAAAAGTTTCTGCATCTAAAAACTCATAATTTCCTAAAACATTTGCTGAATGTCTCACAACTTATTAAGTGAAGTCATCTATGAATGCAAATGCTGATTAGCAATTTGGCAATAGCCCAACATTCACAGAATTCACATAGCTTTTCTTTAAACCAGTAGTTCATACATGATTAATTAGAACATCTCATTTATGTAGTGTGCACTTTAGCTCATTACTCTAAGTAAAATTCGTTAAGTATTTACATTTAGATAATTAAAATCTGGGTACACCCTTAAGAAAGATGCATACACTTTAGGCAAAGTGATTTTTTTCCTTTATACCACTGAAAGTAAATTACAGCCTCATTTACAGCATCATCTGTACCAGTTTCAGAGCAGAGCGCAGTACTGCCTCATCTCCTATTCCTTGAAAGGTATACATTTTTTAAACATACAAATGCAGTAAGAATGATCAAATGATTGCAGAGTTTTTTGAAGGGCCACCCATCCACATATTAGCATTGATGTCATTTATAATATAAGATGCTCACTTCAAACATTTATCATATCTTTCATCATACCTACAAGACTATATTATTAAAACAGACATTAGAGAAATTTTTCGTTGCCTTATTTTTCCAAGTGAAATTGTCAGTTAAGAATTTTCCAACCAATGTCCACAATATAGATGTAGAAACAGCTCTGGTAATTGGTATATTTAGGAAATGAGAGTTTTGAGTCTTTGAATCTTCTGATTTACAAGCAATAGTTGAAACCTTTTTTCTTTTAATCCAGCTGTTGAAAATTAGCTAGGATGCATTTTTGTTTACAATGTAACAAAATGTATGTTTTGTTTAAAACATACATTGTAATAGCATACGTTTAGTGAACAAAAAGCATGGAAGGCTTCATCTGATGAAAAACATTTTCAGTCAGTTATTATGAGCCTTTCTCCTTGCTATTTGTTTCTTTTTCCTTAAAAATCCAAACCAAGTAATATAATTGAGGATTTGAAATATCTGGAATTTTTAAAATGTTGTTAATGATATTTGTTACCTAGTAAAACTATCTCATCAATATTCATACACGTTTGGTTTACACTCAAAACTAGTTTTGAGGATTTTGTTTTGTGGTGGTGATTTGCTCACTTCTGAATTCAAGATTCAACCCCTTTCTTGCCTGTAAATTCACATCATTGTATGTAAAAATGTAAAATCAGACAGTGAGTAAGGATTGATTTTAGAGGAAGTTTTAAAATGGTTCATGATCAGATCCAAAAACTGAATTGGCCTTTTGAAACCATCTAGAGAAGCTGACTGCAGACAACAGATCGTAATACCGCCTATTCTAAAAATCCACTCTTCAAAGAAAGAATAAATCTCTGTTAAAAGTTGATGACTCTCAAATTTGCATGCATCCATTTTCTACACGTCTTCATAATCTTGCGAGTAACTCCTGTCCAATATTATAGATTTTATATTTATGGAATGCTTATTAAATCAACAAATTCTTCCTGTTTTATGATAAAAATCAACAAAGATTCTAAGTCAACCAGAATGAGACCATATGCTTAAGGAACAGTTGCAAACATGAAATATCTATCGTACCTCAATACATCTTAATGTAATTACATGGTTTACGGACCTATCTCATGAGGGTTTTGTAAGGATTATATTATATAATACATGTTAAGTCCTTTGCAGAGTCTGGAACATAATTAACACTTAATAAATAGCAGTTATTATTGACAATGGAAATGGAAATTCATACTGTGTGTGTGTATTATTTTGCAAGTAAGTCCCTACTCTGATTACCTAATATAGTTCTGCCTCCCCATTGCCTGAATAAATATAAACACTGCTTCCAAAGAAATTAAAAAAAAAAGAGTATTGAAATATAAAACAATCCATTTCATTCCTCAAGTCTGTGGTCAAAGATACACCTGGTACATAAAACCAATAAACTAAAAACTCGGAGGGAAAAAAAGGGAACACTCAAATACTCCTTCAAGCCAAGGAAAAGACTCAGCAGGAACGCTAACAAGAAGTACAACCCTTCCCTTGGAACAATGAATGATAAAGCCTTGCTTGGGAAAATGAAATATAAAGTTTACGTCAGTTAGTATACTTGTCTTTCCTGCTTAACTATTAAGAAGAAATAGCAAAATGAGATTACAAGTTTGTGGGCTACACAGTCTCTAATGTAATAACATCAGCATTTTTAAACTTGATTAAAAAAAATTCTTTACAAGCAAAACAGATTTTGCCAGCAAATGTAAACACACAATGTTGAGATCCTCAAAAAGCAGAAGGCCGTGCGTTTACAGTGGTTTTGGTTCACACTCATTCTCCATCCCCCTGCAATCTCCTGCAATCTCCTGCAATCTGAGAGTCCTCTCGTAGCTAAACAGTTCCTAACTGGTCTTAAGTATACTGAGCGTACATGCTTGGCTCAAGTGCCTTACCTGACTTGAGGTGAATTCAAAAGACATCTGTGAACTCAGAAAGCAGGTTCCCAGATGCTTGGGAGGGTTGGGACCCTTGCAACACTTTTGCCTTCAGCAAAAATGTATTTCAATATAATTATAGTAGATAGCTTTCAATATGTCATCTCTATTACAGCAGCTGTAAATTATGAACTGAATTGCTTGTGTACAAGCATTTCTTCTGGTACAAGCAAAGTGGGAGAGCTGCATAGGGCATGATATATATCTTTTCCTTTTTAACTGAGAACAAATGTCTAAGCCAGATTTCATTTGCAAAAACCAGTGTATCCATTTCCCTCTGGTAGAGATAGAGGAACCAAGAAGGTCTTCAATGTTCAAAAACAGGCTTTCCAGGACTCTTGGCTCAAGTTCATTAGGAATTCACCTACTATAATTGTTGGGCTTTTAATCATTAGAGCATATTTGAAAGGAAGCATTTTTAAAAACCTGTAGCTAATCAACAGTAAGACAAGGAAGAACGAGGTTTTTCCCCCCAGCTAAAAAGGCAATGTACCCCAGACCAAAGTATTACAACACAGTTGCTGCAAGCTTTGAAAAATTATCATATTCCTCTTGGGTGTCAGGATCAACAAAAGAAAAGTAAAATTGCTTTTGTTTCCTTTTCGGTGGTAGTAATATTTAAGAACCTGACTCTAATATATATTCTATGCCTAATATTTCAAAAGCATTTATAAGTGAATTTAGATGGTTATCATTAACAATCATTATATCTAAGCCTATGTAATGTAAAATATAATCAAAGGACATTTTCTGGAGAAAAAAAAAAAGGACAGGATTTTAAAGACAGTACTATTCCTAAAATATACACATAAAGCTGAGCCTTGCAGCTTGGATTTAATTTTGCTCTAACTATAGCTCTAGTCTGCTTAGCTTTGTAAATGTGTCTGTGTTTATAAGGTACTTTAATTTACTGCAGTGGTGGTGTTTGTTAATTTTATGGCAATCTAAATCTAAACAGGCTTCCGATACATTTTCATTACAGCTTCACTGCAAAACACTGTGGAGTGAATAGCTCTAAGATTCCAATGCACTTTATTTCTTTTAGTAAAAGACTCAATACAATTTTCTGACAAAGTCTCTGCCTTAACACATATGTTTTTCCTATTTACTAATAAGCTTTCTGCCATTCAGAGTACCCATGTTCATGTACTTTTAGGAGAAAAAATATAATTTCTGTAAAATGATTAAAATAGTCATATTTTTCCCATCTCTACTCTGATCTCATCCCAAATACACTCCAACATGGGCAAATCAGAGAAAAACCAGAATGTATCCGAATTAATACCAAATTCTAATTGTTAAAACCAAGATAAGAGACCCAAAATGGAGTCACTTATGCTAAACTCCAAGTCACCCAACCAAGACTACTTAATTATAGTTTCAGCCTCTCCCAGGAATGTAATCTTAAACTAGTTAATCTGGAATTACTGGGTCAGCACTGGTGAGGTAATCGGCCTTATAGACCCTTGCATGCCCTAAAGGAAGGTGACCTTGCCACAACCAATCCTCTTTTTGCTCTTATAACTTCCTTGTCCCGCCCTGTCTGCCTATAAAAGTCTTTCATTTTGTACAGCTCCTTGGAGCTCCTTTCTATATGCTAGACGAGCTGCTGCCTGACTCATGAATCACTGAATAAAGCCAATGAGATCTTTAAAATTTACCTAGGTTGAATTTTGTCCTTTTACGTATATAAGTAGCAGCATAATTCATGGAAAAAGGAGACAAATTGTCAGAAACTGATTTCAAAACCTGATTCTGACACTAACTAAATGTGTGACACTGGACAAATTAATGGCCTGAGTCTTCTTTTCTCATCTGTAAAACAGAAGTTGTAATACCATCTACTTTAGAAATGCCACCCCTTCATCTCACTTAGTCCTTCGTAGCCCTTCTATTAACTCCAAATGTATCCCTGAAAGTTCTATCCCAAGTAAAGGTCTGTATTCCAAAAGTTTAAAAAGAAAAGACTATCTTACATCAAAACTCACCAATCCTAACAAACTTAGGAACCACAGACAGAAGAGCAATAAAAACCAGCCCCAAAGACAACTCAAGAGAACTAAATGCTGCTAAAATTATTTCTAAAACAATTCAGAACCTGCAGGGGAAAACTTGTAACCTAAAACTCTATTGAATCTGCCAACTAATCATCGTACTTTATTTGTCCACAACACTGCACAGATTTCCTATGTCTACATTTCTCCTTGTGAAAGTGTTAAAAATGAAAGGAAATATACATTCAGTGGTTTTTATTAGGTTACTGAACATATCTAGAAATAAGATTCATGATTACATTTTAAAACTCATTATTTCCCAGTTTGATATTTAACACAAAAATACATACTATAAATTAATTTATGAAGAGCTTGTGTATACATGTATATTTTTAAAGCAAACAAAACAAAACAAAACAAAAACTTTCGGGACAATGATTGATGCCAGCTTCACCCAACTTCCAACAGGGATACAGGGAGAAAATAAGGAGGCTGGTGTAAAGAGACATGGCAGCAGATAGTAAGGAACCACCTTAATTTTTCAGCTGAAAAGTCAGGCCATTTGACCCCTCATACTACAGATCTTTCTATGCAAAGTGACTGGTAGTATTGATTTAGTAAGTATGTACAGATGCATTTAACATAAAGTTATGCAATTAGGGTTATACTACAAATTAGAGCCATTTTCTACTGTTTATGCTCACGGCGACCTTTTCAACCATGACTTATTTTGTTTACTCTCAATTATTCATATGTCAATTCAGAAAGCTCGATTTTTTTCATATACATACATAAGACCATTTTTCCAAAATTCTTATTTGCACATCTTCCACCAAAATTATTCCTGAAAATGAGACTAGAGATACAGTATGAGATTCCATAAAGCCTATTTGGAAAAAAGATAATGCCTCAGAATATTAACTTATATTGTATTTTAACATAAAGCAACATAAATCTTTCTATCCTTCCTTAAAACATACTCACCTCTGGGACAGAATCCAGCATTTGTTTAATAACACCATATCCAGAATATAAAAGAAGACAATGAAAAAAATAACATGTACAACTGAAACTATATAGGGAAATTAGAAAAAAATCAGTATTAAAACTGACCAGGACATCACACTAAGGAATTTGGACTTTCATAAATGCCTGACTACATAATGAAGTATTTATGGGTGAAATGATATGATGCTTAGAACTTACTTTAAAATACTCTACCCCACCAAAAGAAGAGTGGGGCAAGGGAAGACAGACAAAATAAAATTGACAAAATGTTGATAACTATTTACCTTGAAGATGGGCATCTAGAAGGTTCATTATTTTAGGTTGAATTTCATAAAATTGCCAATACACAACTGTTTATGACATAAAAATTTGGCAATTTCATAGGATTCAGCTTAATATTCTCTTTATTTTGGATACATTTAAACATTTCCATAATAACTAAGCAGGTTTTTAGCCTTAAACTAACAACTAAGATATGTTTAAAATGAACCACCAATGTTTTACCTTGTCTTATTGAATCTAAGACTTAACTTATTTTCCCCCACATTTTAACGTCTCTGAAGTTTGGAAGTATTTTACAATCAATGGCATGTAATATTTCAATTGGGCAGTTAATTTTTTTCTTGGTGGTGGTACAGAACACAATGATACAGCTTAAAATCAAAGATATCTTAGACTCAATGAAGTATAGTTAATACAATTACTGAGACCAGCATTTTTAATCCATACTTTCTTTCTAATCAGGAATTTAGCACATAATGCCTAGTATTTCCTGCCCCAGGAAACCTATAATTATCTCAGGAGTTCTCTTCTGAGAAAAAGGGCAGAAGCTGTTTACTTTGTGAAGTTAGCTCCCCCTCCATAGTCTGGCATAATCCTTAAGAATTAATTCCCTAGGAGGATTCTGGAGCTCACAGCATAGTAGGAAGAGCTCACTATGAAATGCTTCCCTTTAAAGAATGTCATAGCTACGAACAAGGCCAGTGAATAAATGTTAATGATACAGAGCTTTGACGAGCACCAAGCAGTGAGGTTAGAGGGGAAGGATGGCTGCAGGTGTGGCAGTACGGGCAGGTAAATGTGACGAATGAATAAAATTAAAACAAATAGATGGGATAAAATAGGTTTAGCTTCACTTCTAAAATCTCAAAGGGACTTCATATCATAAATCCAACAATTCACTTGGATTTTTGCATTGACCTTATTTATTTTGCTCTTTCTGTTAACACCTACCCCTCACAGCCCTCAGAATCAGTTAGCGCAGTCTATTAGAAGAGCGACAGAGGGTTTGTGCAGGACTATGAGAGTGGCGGCTGCTGACCTGTTCATATTTCTCCAGTTCTGTGTGATAGATTTGTCTGATCTGGGTCAATTTGGCTCTGTAATCTGAGTGTTCAATAGAGTTATCTGAAGAACCTCCAGAGGCTGCCGCGGCTGCAGCTGCTGCCGCCGATCCCCCACCTTTCTCAGGACCTGAAACCCCTTCTGCCAAAAGCATATTGTCCAGTCTCATTAGCTGGGGATCGGGAGGGTCCTCCTCCTGGGCTCCTCTGATGCTGAGACCTTCGAGGAAAGAGAGAGAGAGACAGAGAGAGAAGGAGCGAGAAACAGGACAAATAGTGTGAGTATTTTATTTATTTGATTAATGATCAAACAACATCAGTGCACTACAATTCATGTTGAGAATTTCATTGTTCACATTTTATCAATAAACATAAGTAAGCATGAAAATTCTTACTTCTAGGAAATTTCTAGTATCACCCTCTCTCAATATATCCCGGATTGGATCCTTGGAAAAAAGTAACCTTGGCTTCTCAGAATAGAATTCTAACATCCAATCTTCCCAGATTTAGATGATTTAAGCAAAAATGGGAAGGGGTAAAAAATTTAAGATTTTGAGAAAGAAAAAAAAATTTCAAGGATATAAAACAATCCATCAAAAGGTCGATTATTCTGTTTCTCCATTCAGTTGGAAGAACAGAATTTAAAACCCCATAGAATAATCATTCACAAGCTATATCCAAAAATTAGAAAATAAATAGAATTAGATGGGCTTTTCCATCATGTAATTTCAGGAAGACAAGAGAAATACATACATTCTGAGGTAATTAGCTATGCTTTAAAAGATATATATATATATTATTAAACAAATTTGTTAAGCAACTGCCAGCAAACTATAAAACTAGGACACTAAATACAGTATTAAAAATATACCATCAACATGGAAATACAGTGCTGGACACAGTAGTCTCAATCTAATTTTGCTTTTAAATCAAGAACTTCCTAAGTGATGCCCAGTCAGCAACCTCATCTGAGCACTATAGATCACAGCTGACAATCCATAGGTTTAATCAGGTCACAAAGGCTTTCTGCCAACATGTTTTCAACAACACAGAAGATGAAGTTCTAAAATAATTATCATGGTATAAAAGGCACTGGAGTCATGACAGCTCAAAATCAGCATTTTCATTAATGTGTAACATAATCTCAACTATCCCAGCCCAATTAACCTCTGTAAATCTGTTTCAAAGCAGGTTCCCCGCAAGAGTTACAAGGCGTCTTGGGGGATAGGGGGAAGGAAGTTGGCATCTTGCAAGTCTGCATTTAGATTCTGCCTTTTGCGTCTGGGCCTGTTGTTGTTTATCCACAGTGGTGCACACTCTGTGTCTAGTGTAACTTACATGACAGTAACATCTATAAGCTGCCAAGCACTCAACTGAGCACCAGCTCTGCGATTTTATATGCTAACCTAAAACTACCATCAGTTCTTTTAAGAACAGATTTCATTCCTGGATGCCCTGAATTATACCCGCAGCATGACAGAGCTCTTGGTTGTCTTAACTCAAATGCACTACTTTAATTTCCTCCCTCAAAACACTTTAAAGCTGCCACTTTCATTTAAAAATATACTTCAGAATAATTTCAACTGGGTAATAAAACTAACTCACAATAATTTAAAGTTATATCTGTTCCTGTTCAGAGGTAAATAAATAAGGTTTGAAAACTATAATACACTAAGACAAATTCATTTAGGGAACCAAAAGTTAGATAACTGTCTTCAATAAGATAAAATTAGTCTCAGCAGATTGCTGACAATTAAAGATAGACAAACATATATTTGCTATTTCTTCTAGATCTAGAAAAAACTGCCAAATATTGGCTGCGTTGGTATTTTTAACATCTTTGATTTTCTTCCCTTCACTTAGTTAGATGTTAAAATCTCACGGCCTAGAATGCTTACAGTTCTACATACCAAGTTTTTTGTTCATTTGGCATGAAGTGAGGACTCACTGAGCAAGCTCTTACCTTGCACTTTGGGCTCTGTTTCACTTTTGTATTATTTGTTTGGGAGTTCCTTAAACTCTTCCTTTTTAAACCAAATTTTTTTGCTCACATTTCTGTGCTTGTCGGGTGTGTATGGGTGTGTGTATGTGCGTGTGTGTGTGTGTGTGTGTGTGTGTTTAGGGATACTGGTGCTTTCTCCTGGAAACGTGTTTTATATCTACCTTCAAGGTTCTTCCAGGTTTCTAGTTTTCCCCTTGTACTTAAACTGATCTTTCCCCCAT
>NC_133542.1:69253468-69310968 GCF_048773025.1 Camelus bactrianus | reverse complement strand
CAGATGTTCAAACAAAATGCTCTATTGAAGAAGATTCTTAGGATTGGTAAATATGACAGCTAAATTTGAAAGGGAAAAAACCTAGCACTATATAAAGGAAAAGCAATGAGTTTCAGAACCAGAGTAGAGGAGAAGAATTATAATAACACTGGCTTTAATACTCACAGGTCTTTACGCTAGCTATTCTACGTGATTATCAGTGATCTAACAATCTAATGTGCCAATGATCTTTTAAAATTTGCCACATGCCTGGGGTCTCCTCACTAGAAAAGGCTAGAGGCTCACATTTGGACTTTCATCAAAATCAATTAGTCCTCCTCTATTATGCGCATTTCCAAGACTTTTCAGTATTTGTTACACAAACTCTTATTGTGATCCTCCCTTTTCCCACTTTCCCACATTCTGTTCCCTTGCCTTTTTTCCCTAAAGAACGCGACCACGGCACTTTCATTTCCTGTCTTTTCAGCGCAGATCACTGCCATGCTGTGAATGGGATAACATTACACTGTGGCGCCTGCTCCCTCCAACACGGAGGGCATCGTGTGTGCCGCTCCACACAGCTGCTTCCTCCACTACTCTATTTTCTGAAAGACCGAATCTTCCAGACTTTGATAAGATCCTCCCACATTCAGTTCACAATCAAAATGTTTCTGCCAAAAAGCAAATGTTTTCTTTCTGTTTCTTATACAGGTGACTTTAACTTCTTATTTTACAGTTGTTAATGAGAAAATCCAAAACACTATTAGTACTTGGGTATCATTCTAATGCTTATCCTAAAAATGCTCTATGTACAAATTTCGATAGGTATTAAGCACATATGCCACATACCAGAACTACATATTATAAGCCAAACTTCAAAGAGGTTAATTAAGTGACTTGCTCAAGATCACATGGCTAGTAAATGTGAAAACAATGACTCAAACACAGGTTTGTCTTCCTCTAAGTCCAGGATCTCACTATACCTCAAATATCTTAAGAAATAAGTCATTACATTGGATGTTAAATCACTTGGCAACTACAACACAAATGAGCTACCCTACTGGAGAATATACTAAATAAACTCCTGGAGAATATGGAGTCAGAATATCCTGGATTCAAATTCTAACGCTATTGCTTATTAGCTATGAGATTGTAGGCAAGTCCTCTAGTTCAGTCTCTATAAACAGAGATGCCACCAACTCAAAGAATCATTGTGAAGTTTAAATGCTGTAAAATGTCTAAAACAGTACCTGGCACATAATCATTACTTTAAAAAATAATAGTGATATTCACTCTAAATCATAGAAACTGAAATCTGTTTTAGTAAAATACTATGTATCCCAAAGTCAAAGAACTAGCTGCAGAATTCCTTAGTATCACCTGTGAAAATGAAAATGAAACATTACCAAGAGCCATGCCATGAATAGAAAGAAAAAAAAAAAGTTTTGCAATTTTAAAATATAATCTGAAACAAATCTGTCCTACAATTAAAACTTTTATCTGATTTTTGACAATGTTCCTTACATGGTCAAATATGATTGGGGCTGGTTTCTTTTTTTTTTTTTTTTTTTGATCTGCTATTTTATGTACCAAAATTTCTTTGCCATAGATTGTGCTGCCATTATTTTTCCAACATATTTTAATGATTTGCAGTACTACTGCTTTCTCAATGTTTACGACCTAAGTGCCTGTTTTCTTCTTTCATTCTTTTCATGTTACTTTTATTGTTGTAACATTTCCCAAGGTACAACAGCACTTTGATACATGTTGATGATGAAACTCTCATGATGGCTGCTCATTATCAGTGGTTTCTGACCTCATGTGCAAAATAAACTCTGAAATCTAGAGAATGGCCATGTGCAGAAGACCACATGGAAAGTAAATGGTGTTATCTGTTCCGAAATAACGACTCTTTTCTTCCTGCCAATGTACTCATCATCATGTTATAATTGGCTACACAGTGGTTTCTTAAAATTAGACCAAAGTTATGCATCTTCTCAATTAGTATTTTGGAAATCTTTAATCAAATATTTCACAGATAAAATGTGTGGTATTTTAAAAAACAATACATATAATCCATATGATATAAAAATTTTGGTCAGAAACTACCACTGGGGAGAAAAATGGTACCACTTCAGAAAAATAGTCCTTTTTTCATCCTTAATTTTTCTCAAATGAAAATAGTAGACTCTTGTTGGATTTTAGAATACCTTAATACACTTAGTTGTGTACTTTACGGCGATCAATAAACACTGTTCATATATCCCTCACAGCAGTAAGAATCCTGCCCCTATCAGATAATTAATCTCACGCTTATCTTTGTATTCATTTCCTTTGCCTTCACTGAAGCCATCTTCTTTCCCTTTTCTTTAAAATGTTCAAAAGTGAATATATAAATTACAGTCAGTTGACTTCATTATGAATAGCAAAAATCCACTGGTTCCCTTTTTTCTCCTGCAGGAAGGAATGTCCACTTTATTGTTTTTGTAATACCAAATTATCCTAACGCACTGGCACTGCTCAAAATAGCATGCTAGTAAATACGGCATGAGGGTCACTGACATTCTCAGTACATTCCAATGTAACAGCACAGCATAAAGTTTTATCTGTATTATTATAAAGGACACAGACTCAGTTTTATTGAAAAGGCTTTGTGAAGCATGGCATGATTATAGGAAACATGAACTTTACTACAATTTCCACATGATTTTACTTTTAAGTGTGCTGGCTCTTTAATATAAATACAGCATCTAATTAATGACTGAAGATGGCTTCTGTATTTTCATGTAATATTCATCTGTATGCATCCCTCTTAAGGAGTTTACATTTTGCAGTAAGTACTATAGATGTTTTAGTCAACGGTGAACTTCGAAAAGGATATTTGTGCTTCTCATGGTCATATCACATCCATCACTCTATTCCATTAAAAACCATGTAAGTGTCTGAAAAGCATGACCACCCACATGGCAAGCAGAGGACAATGGCAGAGAAGCTTGAAAGCATCTTTCAAGCAGCAAATCACACAAACAAGATCTCTATGTTAATAATACATTTATTTACTTATAAATAATCAAAAAGGCATATTCTTAAACACAAATGACAAAAAATGGCTGGCCTGGCTAATAAAAGAAAACATTCTAGTGCAAATTTATCAATAATTTTCTCACAGTCTTATTTCCTAGTGACCTATAAATAAAAGCTTAGCTAAAAAAAAAATCTATCTACATATCATTAACTCTTTAAGCAAACAAACTACAGCAAAGATATCCAGACATTTTTCATAAACATGTAACTTCTCAAAGCATATTCTAGATTTTGAAATCATAGAGATTTAATCCCCCTCTGATAAGAAAGTAATGTGAGTCAAATTCACTAAAAAGACACAACAAAATCAAGGTAGACTGAAGATTACAGCAATTAAATGTAGTACTGCTTATTAGAACATTAAAAACATTTCCCCTCCAGAGATTAAAAAAAAATTTTTTTTCCAGTTTAGGGGTAACGGGGGCATAAAGAGTAAGATGGGGCATACACAAACGGGCATATAAACAATTAATTAGGAAAACCAATTTAAGGAGAATGAGTATTAAGATCCTTTTGAAAAGCACCGTATCATAATTACAATCAGTTTTTTCCCCAGTTACTTAGGGGGCAAAGTGTAAATGTACATTTTCCCCCATTGCCTACTTATGAAAAAAAAATGTTCATTATTCAACCTGCTTTTCTGAAGAGGAAATACGTATGCAATAATATAAATATGATTGTATTATACACATTTCAAAATTGCCTAAAGAAACCTGATTTTGAACTGGGTGTTTTAGGTGGTAAACCATGGAAATGTCAACTTTGATTTGAGGTAACAAAAAGGAATTTAGAGGATGGATAAGCTCCAGGACCTTTGAATTAAATGAAAGACCAGAACACTCCACAGAATGTCTGCAATAACAGTCTCTACAGAAAATTATGAGGAACTACATAAATCCACCCTCTTCCTCTTCACACAGGCTCATTAAAGCCGTACTGACTCTCTGGGCAGCTATAATTCTGCTGACTGATACCCTGGAATCACCCTGTCAATACCCAGTGGTGTGCTGCCTCTCCAACTATCTCTGCCCCTAATATTCCTCTCTTTGATGGGATTTGCTGACCTTTAATCTGATGCTAGTTTACTCTCATCACTGAAGTGTAAGTCAGAGAGCAATAAAACGGCAACCTCACTGATTCAAAAGGGAGAGCTAAAGCCTGCTAACTGTGAATCTAACCTTTTGTAATGGCTCGCTCTTAAAGGAGGAAGCATGAAGTGGAAGGCAGCTAAAACAAACAATGTGTAATGCTGAGCACAAGACTTATTAGAATCCTTTTTGCATGGGTATTACAAGAGGACATCAGGGCAGTAAACAAGAGAGACACAAATATTTGCAAGGGAGACCAAAGTCCTGGTCAGGATACCCTTCCACGCCAATACAAATCTCAGTAAGAGCTGTGCTATAGAAAATCAAGCAAGGTGAGATGAAAAGAAAAAACCTGGGATGACTCCACGTGGATGTAAACAACACTGGAGTAATAAAATCATCATTAAAAATAAGATGTTTTTCTGTGATGAGGTGTGAGACTATAATGACTGAAAACCAAAAACTCACATTCGCAATGGGTCCTGGGGAATTAAAAGAGCTTGTGGAAATTAAATGCTTCCAAATAATTTCCAGTATAGTATTAAAGGTAGGTTAATAACACCGCACATTTATTGAGTGCTTCCTATGTGTCAGAGCCGGCTCAGAGTGCTTTACTTGTATTAACTCATTTAATCATCTTAACAATCCTAAGAGGTAAGTACTATTATTATGCCCACTTTCATTATCATGAAACTGAGGCCATGCTCAGTCATATAGTTAGATGGTGAAAGAGCCAGGATTTGACCTGGATAGTCTAACTTTACAGCCTGAAGGATTCACTACCTCTTGTACATGATATATTAATAGAACCTAAAAGATAGAGTAACTGCCTAAAAGGAACACTCACTTTTATTTAATTTTTGTATGTTTAAGAGTTGGTTCTGGGCATTTAAAAAACGTCCTCACTACAAGACTCTTAGTTCACTTGTGAATTATCATTCTTTACAAATTGTTTAGTATCTAACCTATGATTTTGAAAAGCAAAAAAAAAAAAATTTATGAATAACATTGTATTCTACAATTTTATCATATTTCTCCAAATTAATCTCTTAAAGATTATCATCAGGTGTATTTTCCAAGAATGTTGACAATTAGGAAGAAGTGAGCAACTATTAATGCAAAAGTTGAAATAATAAAGTTCAAATATTTGACATTTTCAAAGTGTATTTATGCAAAAACCAAATGTATTATTCCATGTTTTCAAATGGCAGCAAATTCTGAGCCCTTTTAAATGATTTGAAAGTAGCATCCAGTTTTTTATGACTAGTCTCCTCAGGTTTCAACTATTTGACCAATAAGCTTGAAGGGCCATAGACTAAATCACAAGTATATATAGATTAGTTTAACATCAACTAGTGGTGCTAATCGAACAAGACCACTTTTCACCTGCTTGCACAAAGACTAAGTGTCTTCCATTATAAATTAATTTGGTAAACAAAAAAAGAAGGATCTTTCAGGTTGCAAAACACATGAATCTATATAAAATATACACTAAATGCCAGAGCGTAAACAAAGCGGAAGTTATTGCATAACAAATCTCTTCCAATCCTCCTGGGGAAAACAGAGCCTGACAGTATTAGGTTCTAACAGGTGCAGATAGCAGAAGAATTACTTATTCATTCTACCAGAAAGAAAAAGGATAATAAAAAGCATAATTTAATTTATAATTTATGTTTACAAGTGTTATTTTTAAGAGTTACAGTCTGCTTTGCAGATTACTTGGTCTGGTTCAAGTTGACATGTTGCATCATAGAACAAGCCTGAAGGGTCTTCACAACATGTACAGTAATTAACACGTCATTAACACATTAACTAATACACATTCAACATCATCAATGTTAATAGCGTAATAATTAACTTATAGTACATAGCACATAACACCCCTTGGCACTTTTCAAAATAAATTTGGAAATGTATACTTTCAAATATTTAAAAGGTAGCTATTCATATTGAAATATTTTCATCAATAAACATTTTTATAATTGTGTATGTGTGTTGTGCATATTTTTTAAATGAGGCGTATTTAGTGACACTAGAAATTAAATCTATCTGATTCAAGCTGCACTGGTACAAAAATACAAAGAACAAAGACGAGCCTTACCCTGTGAAAGAACTAGTAATACATTAAAAATTTAATACTTGGCAGGTCAAATCTGGATACTCTCTGCTGAAGACAACCAATATTAATGAATCAGACTACAGAGTCATTGTCTGGGATCCCAAAGGAAACAATAATGCAAGTACAACAAATTCTTCTTAGAAGAGAAAATGCTGCAAAACTACTTAACAGAATATCACTGGTCAATGCTCTGATCATAAATATGTTAAACCTTATATAATGTTTTTGAATATGCAATCAAGCTAGATCCAGTTTTAACTAAAAATTTACTCTGATTTTATTTTTTGGTTTGTCTTTGTAGTAAACATCTTAGCATAAACATTTGCCTCACCATTAACCTCTCTCCATATAAGAAATAATAATTTATTTAAAAAATATAAGTTCTGTTTTATTTCCACAATAGATCTCAAAGATACAAATAAAGCAGCTTCTTCAAGAAACGGATGATCTGGATTTCTCTAACAATGAAGGTGACACAGTTAAAAGAAGGGCAAAGAAAAGACAACATCAGGTGTCATGGTTTAAACAAGGATCGTGTCAGATCAGGTAGCCACTTTTCACAGATGATCTGGAGAACTCCGAAAAGTAAATTGGTAACAAGAATAAAGTGCAAAGGATGAGATAAGCAAAATAAACACATTATAGACAGTCTACCAGGTGAATCCTCGAGTTAATTACTGCCTGGTTATTATTTTTAAAATTTTGAAACTGTTACTGGAAGTGAGACTATCTGGAAAACACAACTAACAGGTTAGTTGGCTCAGCTAACTACAGGGGTCCCACTATGTGCCAGACATATATTCCTTCCCTTTACTTCATATTTTTTCATTCACTCATTATATGCACAGTACTGTGCTAAGACTCATACACAGCTGTTTAGCAGAAATTATTGATCACAACTAAGTAACTTCGGACTCCATTAAGAAACAGTTATTTCAGAAATGCAATTTTGAAGTACAACTGCTAAATTTTAAATCAATTAACATATGCTCTCTACTAAATTTAGTTGTACCAAATATCTGTATTTAGTTTTTCACATGCAGTCAAGAAGCTCAGACACAGAGTAAATGCCAGATGATGAATCTATAAATATCCTCTAAGTAAAAGCATTTATTTAAAAACATGAAATTTATCAATATCTTTCTCTTTATTTGACTCAGTTTTGTCACCTGCTACCTTTGAACTCCTTGGCATTACTGGTGGTAGCAGATAAGACATCAGTTTGAGATCAGAGAACTAGTGAAAATTATTAATGACAAAAAAAGCTAAATTAAGTCAATTTTTCTTCCAGTTTTAAAATTCTGCAATTCTATAACAATGACCAAAAATATTAACAAAAATATATATGCTTTAAAAAAGTATTTAAAGCCATCTTTTAGAAAAGATTTAAGGTCTCTCACCTGGTATCTACTAATAGCTCTCTTAATATTTGGTTAGAGTAAGAATAAATTATAATTTAATCCTTGAATAACAAAATATCTCCGTATTTAGTTCTTTGCTGATGGGAAGAAATTGAAAGCAAAACACTCCACTTTTAAGCTTTTTGTTTTCCAGGTATTACATTTTTAAATGATCAGTTATCTGATAAAATACATTCCACATTCTGCATATTGCTTGGGAGCTGAGTCTCTTTTTAAAAAGTATCAAGTCATATATAGGGGACTAGTATTATGATATTAAAAAACATATACACTTAAGTGTACGTAACTAGGGTAAGGCTCATTTGCTTTTTCTACATCTCTATGTTGTTTGGGTGTAAAGCTACCTGCATGCAGAGGCTACACTGTGGGTGAGCTGAACCATCATCCGTTTATCCTGGAGTCTTCTGCACTACATACAATTATGCCGGGGTCACCTGGGTTATATAGGAAGCCTGAAGTTTTAAACTGTCATTAGAATATTGCGGCCTGATTTTAACAATACGGCAGTGCTTCTAATGATCTTAAAGGTAATTCACTATTCAGACCCCAAGCAAAAGATGCAAATGTAGCACTGAAAGCTCCTTATTAAATACCCACAGGCTACATCTCTGTACAATAAGTGGTCCAGGTCTTTTTAGAACATACTAATTAGATGAACAGAGAATCAGAAAAATGCAAAACCAGGTCATGCAGCAAAAATGGTGAAGTGTTAAAAAGGGGGGGAGGGGATGAGAAAACAGCAAATAACTCCATTCCACCATTATTAAAAAATTATCTACAATAAGGAGGCAAAATAAATCATGTCAGGTCACTATTTGACTCATCCAAATTAGGGTGGCTATTACTACTAAAGTTAAGTTTTAAGTTTATTGTCAGGGATATGCTTAACTGATGATACAATTCTATGAATAATACATTAAGCAAAAATCCAATCTAAAATTAAATTTGCCTTGGGTTATCTACCATTACTAGAAATATTCAGAATTATTCTGGTTTATAAATGAAAGCTAATATCAAGAAAATACTTTTTGGGGGGCTTTACTTTTTAACAGTTACATGCACAGACTTGCCAAACCAATACTACCACAGTTTTACAAAAGACGGTGCCCTCAATTCTCAATTACTTCTTGACAAGCACATACATAGATACATTTAACAGAAAAAATTATATTTGTCATTTAAGATGTATCAAAATAATTTGTTTCATATCAAGTGTTTTTTTTTTTTTAAGTCTTATTGTTCTAATCCTAACTTTGTAAAAGGAACTGCGGAGTGGAGAGTCTAGTACTACATTCTGGCAGTGAGGCATTGAAATAGTCACCAGCTGACGAAAAACCTGTAAGACACTATTTTGAAGCTCGAGGATTTGTGCTCTGCCCTTTCTCTTCGTGTACCCTCTGGCAATGGCAACACATACACAAACACCCTCCCTGCCCCACTTTCCCCCTCTAGCTCTCTCACTCTCTCTCCACCTAAAGAATGTGACATACACAATAAGGGAAAAAATAAACTAGGCATATGATATAAAGGGCTGTCTTCTCATAAGTTTTTTGGAAAATAATTTAGCTTTTTTAGAAGCACGTACTGAAACCAGCACTTTAGCAACATTCCTTTCAACACCATAAAGTTTCTTTTATTAAATAACTTATTGGAGAAAAATAACCCTTGATGTCAAACTGGTGAGGTGTTTGTTTGTTTGTTTGTTTTTAGTACCAATCAGTTCTAAGTTCAGCATTTCTATTTTAGTACTTGTGTATTAGTTTTACATGAATTTGGGCATCTAGTTTAAACAATAAAATTGTCCTCATATACTTTAAACAACTTTAACATTCAATATACAATAACTATAATACAAATAATCTATATACCCATAAGGAAGTGCTAAATCAATTCACTACAACTCGAATTTATAAAATCTGAGCACTAGTTTAGAAGCCCAAGGCCCCGGATCCTCATCCCATATCTGCTGTACTACTTGGTTGTTGGCCCTGGGCAAGCTGCCTCCCCTGAGTCTCATTTCCCTATTTATGAAATGAGAGGACTCAGCTAGATGTTCCATCCCTTCCCTCGACAGGTTCAGAATTTAGTTAGGACTCTCTGAGAGTAGGATTATAAACTATAACAAGTAGCCCAATGATTCTGAAATGAGTCCTAAAATTCAAAGGGCTCTTGAACTCATTTTATTTACTCTGTAAAGCAAATTTGAACCATTATTACACTAAATTCTCTGAAATCTAACTTGCATCACATTCTAAAGGAGATTATAAAAGTTTCTGGAAGAAAACCTTGCTCTTCTCTCAGAATCAGGCTGCACTAGAGAAGTGGGGGTAGAGGTAGGGAATGGGTAGTGGGAGGGTGTCCTTACTGGTGAGAACAGTAGCTCCCAACTGATAAATTTTATTCTAAAAATGCAAAACACTGCCTCAGGACCTCAAATCTGTCTTTCCTAACCAAGAGACCACCGGCCCACAGAACTACATTGCAAGAAGGAACCTTATTAACTATTCCATCACACAGTTGACTTAAGTTTCAAGTTACAATTCTTAAGTATAAGTTGCTGTATTTAATGGCATAGCCAATAAAGAATGATACATTTTGTAGTACACTAGGTAGTTCTTCATAAAATGATTGCTGTCTCTAAGTAAATGATAATTTTAAAAAGTCACATTAATATCTTATTTATTAAAATAATTTAAATGAAATACTATTGTATTGTAAATTTTATTTAAAACACCCAATCCTTAATTAGGGCTTAGTTAAAGCCAGCTAGTGGTAAATATATATTCACGCAGTTTAAGATCTTTACAGGATAATATGCAAATGATAACTCTGCCCATGTCTAATACAGAATAAACATGCACTTGTATGGAAAGCTCCGATAAACTTTGATGCTGTTTCTTACTTCAGTCCAGTACTTTTAAATCAGATATCCTCAAATAGCAGTTTTCCCTACATAAACTAGAAGTACAATAAATTTCAGTATGTAGTCTTTTAGACATGAAATACATTTTGCTGGTATTTATGACATTTCAGAGTGGTTTAGGCCTCTAACTAATTTGCTGAAGATGATTCAAGTATTCTAAATGAAAATTGTAAGTAATATTTGCCAGAAAGCAATAATAGTGACAATTCTGAAAATCTAGAAAAGGCTTCATCAATTCATACTTAGATCTTTTACTATTCCAAAATACACTCCATTTTTTCTGATACTCTCCATAAAGTCTCAGGGATGATCTGATTGGATGGTTTAATAAGCAAAATATCTTACAAATGTTTTTTTGCCCTCAAGAAGCTATTCTAAATGAATTAGTCTTCCACAAATTAATGAATTCATATTTTAAGATGCATTTGCAAAATGTTCTATCATTCCAATAACAATTTGCAACCTAGTTAAGAAATGTTAGCCTACTGGGGGGGGGGGGGAGTCTAATGGGGAATGTCATGTATGCACAGAAAAAAAGGACATGTGAATATAAAGCCTGTACGTACTGGTTTTGACAAGACACTGCATTTAAGTGATTTTATTATGCATATTATTCCAAATATTCAATAGCATTTAGGTATACATTTAACTACTGAAACCTTTTAAACAATGATTAAGTTTTTAAAATCACATTAAATTCCATGTAATCTCTTAAAATCAGTTATAAATGGACAGGAAAGGAAACAGTTAATATACTAATTACAGTAATTAAGAGTTGCCAATTTAATTATAGCTGGGGATATGAATGCTCTAACATTTGTTAGAGTGTAAAAAACAAACCTTTAATGCAGAGACTTTGTTCACAAACATCTAATGGAGACCTCCTCTACCTCACTCTGCGCTTCTCTGCTGACACAATAGCAATGGGTTCAGATTGAAGAACTTGTCAGCAATCAGGCAGGAGGAGGCTAATTAGCTTGCAGGTTAATGAGTGTGATGGCTCTTGACAGCATTTTGTTACAGCCTCTTCTGTATTTAAACAATAAGTGATTACTTATATACAGTTGAGACATTCTAACCATAATAGCCAAGCCCACATTTTCTTTTACAAGCATAAAATCAGTTCTTTTGTTTCTAAATCCAAAATATATAAAATTTGCATTAGTTATATGTCTATCACATTCTTAAAATATGCTGGAAAGAAAATGGGCATTTCTAAAAAGGTAATAAATGTACTTTATATAGAAGCATGCCCTTTTGAGTTGAAAATTTCCATGGAAAGGATGCCCAGTTGGTGAAATAATTGGGTTGCTGAATGATAATTTAAATATGGCAGCTTTTAGTAATGTGCAACAACTTTCCTAAAAAAAAAAATTCAAGATTTTTGTCTTAATTTTTTCATTCTAGGTTTTCTCTCTGTGAAATAGGTATATAAGGCACACACAGAGGAATCTCTTCACTTACCTTGTCGGCTACTAGGGATTTGAAAACAGGTGGTGAATTAAGGAAATAGCTCTATTGAGAGATTAACCCATTTCATCAACCAGTGGAGAAGGAAATAAGAACATTTTTACAGCATCCCTATAATCCATATATTTAGTGCTAACACAAATGCCTTAATAAAAGCACTAAGGAAAAGAAATAAGTGAGTACTTTGCAACATTTTGATTTACTTTGTAAAGTAGCAAGTATTAAAATCTAAGTAGCCTGATTTTTATTTACATGAGAGGAAAATGATACGTGTCCAAGAAAACCTTATCTGAGAATTAAACTGAACTTTAGCTGCATAATATCAAGGGAGAGTTATTTCAATTTAATATTCAGTGTTCCCTAGAAATTTGAACACAGACATGGAAGAAACACCTGCTGAGATTCACACTGCTTTCTAAATTATTTTGCATGCATGAAAATATTATTTGTGTACCTTCTCACTACTGTATGATGAACATTTGAATAAAAATAGGAAAGTAATAAAAATTTCAAATATGTACCTTTCTAATGCTCTGTTTTATGTTTAAGAATAAAAAGTATTATGTAAGTATTATATCCATCACAATTATGGTAGCCAGTGTATAACTGTTTATCAAAAAGCTTTAGCAGACCTGGGCAGATTTAGTGGGGGAAGAAAGAAATTAGTGTAAAAACCAAAACAATTTGTTGTAGAGTAAAAAGCTCCAGGTATAGTGAGTATCTATAATTTCCAAGGGATGATAGAAATAATGCAAATTCAAATTCTGTGGTTACTTTGTCACTTTTCCTTAGTTATTCTGAATAATAAGTCCTTAGGGTCAAAATGCAAATATTTAAAAATTTTTCCATCAAGTATATATGCTACTTACACATCTGAATTCTCTATTACATTATAAGCAAAATATGAATATAGGTTTCTCTGCATCATGTTACATTCTTAAGTAACATAGTATTAACATATTGTTAGCTTACAGGTATGTCTTACCACACATACATGCAGCCTACTGCACATTTTATAACTTACACCCTAAGACGGTTAATATAGATCCTTAAGCCCCAAAAGTCACAATACTGTGCTACATCCAGGTAGGTATGTAAACAACTTTACCTAAATTCTAACCCAATTAAGTTTTAGAGAATCAAAATTTTCCTCTGAATTATATGATTAATTCCAACCTAGTGACTTTTGGGGGGGAATTGACACCTAGTAAAAATCACAACCCATTCTGCCTGTTTAAATGAGAATATTCCTCAGTCTGAAAAATTATTTATAGAGATTTTTTACTACCCTTGTATACTGCAATGTTATTTCCTTTCCCACACACTAGCAAAGTCCATTTTCACAACTGCTATAAAGCGGCATGTTCACAGCTAGTAAAACAACTCAATAAATAGCCTCACGAAGCTATAGCTGTCTCATATCCTTTCCTCAATAAAAACAGAGGTGAACTGCTTATTTTCAGCAGCACACTATAAGAAGACAGAAGCATTATGACTGCTCATACATTCTGACTATCATTTGCCACAAGCTATATCTGTCAGCATTAAATAAAGCTGCATTATAAATGTAAACAAAACACCCACATCTACAAAATGAGCTGTCCGCCATGGCTGTAGGCATGAATTGAACCCGCTTATTGACTCAGGTTGCTCTTTTTATTTATTCTTCTACAAAGACATGCATTTACTTTACCCTACAAGCATAGGAGATTTCAGAAAAGCAACTAGTCTTATGCTAGAGCAAAAAAGGCACATGTTGACAAATGAGTATCTTAAAAGGAATAACATTATATAGGCAAACATTGACCAATTGTTAAAAAATTATTTTAAAATGTTATCCTAGATCAAAACACTAAATTGCAAGTAATCTGTGAACCTAGTCCTCTATATATGTATTTATGAAATGTAAGAGGTAATTTACTACCAAAAACAATAGAACTTTAATTTCAAATATCTATCGATAACAAAAGGAGTGTAATGAAAGGGGTGTAAAGATACCCATACAATTGTACCACCCTCCACATCTTGGGGATTCACTGATAAAGTGGGGAAGTAAAGATTCAGGGAATTCAATTAGGCAGGGCATAAAATCAACTTATGCTACCAACAAAAAAATCGTTTCTAAAAAAAAATGAAAATACCCTTTGCAAAATGCCTTTTGTACTTTTTCCAGGTGTTTCATTCTTAGTGCAACTTATGCAGCCATAGTGACAGAAGAATAAAAGGGTAACAAATAAAGGGGTACCAAAAACTTTGTCAGCTTAAAAACACTTCGCCAGTTTTATTTTTTTAATTCTGCAGTTAATAGATAACACTGAATTTACTGCAATAAATTTACATTCTCATTCAGAATGTTTCAAAAAAGTAAGGAGATCTTTTCTCTTCATTGTTGTTACATGATAGGACATGCTGCCAGGGAAGTAGACATCTGAATTACAGATACACCGAATTCCTAGATGTGAATATAGCTCTGGTAATATTTCAACAGGTGTGCTGCACGTCAAGATTTTAGTCTATTTCCAGGCTTATTTTGAAAAGGACCATCATCATGCCAAATCGTGCCAAATGAAGGTAGGTTTTTAAGACATTCATTACAGACAGAGCCAGAGTATACATATAAGCCACAAACACACATGGATTAGAGTAAAAATGAAATACAGCATTCTTTCAAGCAACCACATTGGGCTCTTTCTGTGTACTTGATCAAATAATTTCTCAATTATTTTTTTCTTCTTAAATTAACTGATTTCTTTGGCCTCATGTACGCAGAGCTACAGAACTAGATTTAAAATATGCCTATGCAGCCAGAGACCACCGGACAGATTTCCAGATGACAGAAATCTAAACATATGCAGAGACCAAGTACTTCAGAGGGTTAGTAACTATTCATCACCTGTGGAACAATCCAAGAGTCACTGAGAGGTCTAAAAGTTTATACCTTTGTCCCTAAGAACAAGAGTCCGCAGATTACAGTCTAGATTTTTAAAGCAAGAAGTAAAATGCAGTGGTTAAAATATTAACACATACTGTCACAGCTTATTCTTATGTAAGACATCATCCCCTACAAAAGAGAAAGCATAAATGTTCCTTTGCTTCTCACTACTCCATAGATGGATATTAATTATTACTGCCTTTCCTTTCTAAGATAAGCTTGTTAACAAGAACTACAGGATTGCTTACAGATGCTATCCATATTGGGTAGGTTGCATCATTGTTTATGATGTTTACAGAAAAAACGGAAATCAGTACAAAGAAATAGTACGGAGTAATTAATGTATTGTACTGTAGTAATTTCCACTTTCCACCTCCATTTAAATAAAATAAAGCTCAGTAATGCCAGTGTAAATCAGGGGAAGCCACAGGGGAGCACAGCAAGGCAAAGACATTAAAGCCATACCAAAGCCCTTCTTCACCCAAGCTACTATTATTATTACTTGTGCAAAGCAAATATTCAGCCTCCAACCTTAAATCATTTCAATTCCTATTTCCAAGTATAATTTAATCTTTTTCAGCGACACTTGATGCTTACTTCATCACAGCATAATGACAGATTAAAAAGTTGTTGAATTAAATATTAAAGAGGACTTCAGGCAGTTCTGCATTTTTAAGGAATAACACAGATTGGGGATGAAATGAGAAGCCCAAATGCATATTTTATACCAAAAGGAAAGAATACATATATTTTTCCTTCAGGCCACCTACTTTGTAATAAAACACAGGGCAGGTTTTTATTTAGTGGATAAAAATGTGAAATAGTATTATAAGCTTCATATCATTATAATCTGGCACCATACATGATGTCAAAGCTAATGATACTAAGAATATGATATTTTTGGTATCTTATTTAAATATTTTTAAAATAAGTGTATTCATAATTTATCACTTTTGCATTCCGATTTTAAAAATTAACTTATTTGTGGAAATTTATCTCAGAGATCAAAATCTCACAGATGATAGCATCAAAAGCAAACCATTATGTAAACGATTTTATGATACAGACTGTTCTGAGTGAGTGAAAAAAAAAAAGTTGAGCCATACTAGTAAATACAATTCCAATTAAAATGCTGATTGGATTTCCAGGCCTCATTTTGGAAGCTCCCATTGGATTCAGGTAAAATTAAAGATGAAATGTCTGTAACAGTAGTACCTTAACTCAAGTGGAGTGGAAACAGGGTCAAAAAACAAAATTTTGTCACCGTAAGTTACTACAAGATACTGAATATAGTTCCCTGTGCTATACAGTATAAACTTGTTGTTCATCTGTTTATATATATTAGTATCTGAAAAATATGAAAACAAATACATGTATATTCATTGTATGACTGAAGCATTATGCTGTACACAAGAATTTGACACAACATTGTAAACTGACTATATGTCAATAAAAAATATTTAAAAACCCCTAAAATCTGGATGTCTACATTTAGAAAATAGAGAGAGATAGTAATATAAAGATATACACAGTTAAAATTCCATAGATTACTAAGTTTGGTATATGTTTTCAATTTTGTTGTTTTTAAAGAACAGAGATTTTTTTTCTTGAGGCTTAAAAGAAAACAAACTTTTTTTGTCTGACTGAATTTGAGCAATTTAATGGGGGGAAAAAAGAACTCCATGAACACTTGATTCTATTTGTATAACATCAAATTGCAATATTTTGTACATGCATACATTTTTTACACAATAATTCTATCTATGCACTTTCTTTTCTGCTTTTTCATTTCACTTATATGTTACCAATATTTTCTATTTGATTGAACCACATGAAATTGCCATTGTTAAAGTCAAGAATGGTCAGATACCAGCAATTTAATATGATTCAATATTCATTTTAGAAAATTGCATCTTTATATAGTTCCACTTAAGAGGAGAAAAAGTCATCCACAATACTGTTTCAAGCAATTAGAAGTGACTTTAAAAATATGTGCTATATACAGGGATCAACTTTGTCCTTACAGGCCAGGGAAGAAATGACATTTGTTTTCGAAAATAGTTCATTTTTGGAACAAGTGCATAGTAGAAATGCCAGAAGAGCTTTAGACATTTTTAAAGTAATACTTCTAATCTATTTATCGAAAGAAAGAAAGAAAGAAAGAAAGAAAGAAAGAAAGAAAGAAAGAAAGAAAGAAAGAAAGAAAGAAAGAAAATGATAAAGGTATTACATTGATTTCTTCAGAAATTATGACTTTGGCTGGAATAGAGCTAAATGTCATCATGGCTACCAACTACAACACGGCCTTGAAAGGATGGCCTAGTTCTTTTGGAAAAATTTTCAATGTGGTTGCTCCTGGCTGAATGTGACACAATTTACACATGAAATTCTGCACACACAACCCTTTATTTTAAAGAAAAGTACAAAATATGACCGTGGAATTGTTTTTGCAAATCTAAAAAAGGAGCAAGGCTTTTCAAATAATCCTTTCATTAATCTTTTCCAATCTCAGTGCTCTGCTGTTCTACAGGCATGGATATTTGGCTAGTTATTCCTTGCAAGCATACAATTTTAAGTTCACACAATGAGACGCATAAACTACGCTGCAGAAATACTATACAATAATCTTTACTGATACTCTTTAAAAGTGCAAAAAAGAATAGAGAAAGCACATTCATCCTCCCTACCATCCCCAGTACTTCCTGACTAAAGCCAATCACTGGGGAAATGGAGGGGGGGCAGGTATAGATAGTGGTGACAAGAATAATTTATCTATGGTTTCCATATTTAAATCCTGGAGAAGGCAATAACCTAAATTTTCTGGAATGCTTTCCATACAGCAATAATAAGGTAATAATTTTCCATCACCTAGGACATAGTAGGTACTCAACAAATGTTTGCACAATTAAATTCCCTATGGAATTCCCTATGGCATTTGATCTCCCATTGAAAAACAGCCATTAAGTTAGGACGCTTCAGAGCCAATTAGGGCAAGACAACCTCCAGGAAGATGTTTCATATTTATGGTGGGGGGGGTAGAGTTAATTTTTTCTTAACCACCATTTTCCCAGGGTGTTCTTGTTTTGTAGCTGGTTTAGAATTTTTTCCTATCGGTCCAAGATATTCACATGGTGATTTTGCCGTCCTCCTCTGAGATACTCCGGTCGGCAGCAGCCCAGATACTTGAAATCAAGGAAATCCAGCCTCTACAGTCGTCAGGCCTCAAATCAAGTTTCTCGTTTGGATTTGAAAGGCACTATCGAGCTTGGGAGCAAAGCTGACTCCCTGGTGGTGCTGACCCCAGGGCACAAGGCCGGCTGCGGGCAGCAGGGAAGGACGTGCCGGCCTCCTTGGCCGCACGCGGCCGGCGAGGGCGGCCACCACCGCGGGGCACAGCCGAGACCGCCGCTGGCAGAGGGCGACTGGGGCGGCCGCGCTGCTTTGCCCGGCGGCTCCTGGGGCGCGCCCATTGTTCTCCGCACGCCGAGCGGTGGCCCGCCGGCCGGGGGGATCCCGGTCCCCCTCCCGCCGCCGCGCCGGGAGGCCCTGCGGCCCGGAGGCTCCCTACTCCCCGCCGTGCCGCGCCCCCGCCCCTCGGGCTGACAGCGAAGTCTCACCGCCCTGACTGCATAATTAATGTAAATGGAGCAGCCTCCATGTCATGTGCGGGCTCTTTGGGTTTACTTTTGTGCGACACTTACACAGGAATATTAACTAGAGAAAGCAGCATCACAACAGGGGTGGAAAATCAGCCTGTCAGGGACTCATTCCAAATGCCACGGAAAGCGGAGCGGCTTCAAGATTGTTTCATCAAGGTGACTGAGAACAAAAACTACTGAGGAACGAAAATTCGGGCTGAAACTGAGCTCCCACACATCCATTATTTATCTCTCCAGATTCTTTAGGAACTAGGTTCCTAACACCTCTTTATGCAAAACTCGGGACTTGAAAAGAGTGAGGCTGCTGCATATGTGCACAGCCTGGCAAGCCTTGGCTCGGCCGATGCGTGTGCAAATACGCACCTACTCCACGCGTGTGCAGACTCCCTTTGACAACCCACAACGAGGGAGGAAGAGGCTGGGGCCAAGAAACACTTCTCCACGGGTCAGTGAGTTATTCCAAGAAACCACGAGTAATCGTGGGCGACCCCATGCTTAACTGAAATTAAGGCCGATTTCCCTGGGGATGCTCAAGAGCCCTTAAGTAAGGTGCCCGATTTATATTACTGCTACTCCACCTCCAATTAAACTATGTTAAGGACATTTTATTATACTTTGTGGTCATTGATGGTGTTTCTTTCCCTAACCTGCCAGAGGAGACAATACTTAAAAGTCAAAATAATGGGTAAGCTTGCAAAGCACATTTCACACCAAAATACATGTATCTTTTAAAGTATTTTTTTTTACTGAATATTCATAATTATCCAGAATATTCCATGTTGGATATATTCTCTTTTCCAAAAGAGCAGAGAATGTGACTTCCCAAGCCTTATGCTGCCTGACCTAAATTAGAAGGAAATCCTGCTATACTTTCTAGACCAATATATTGGCCTACTAAAAATATTACTTTAAAAATTAAGAATTTCACATCTCAAATGTACACATATAGTTACTTAAATTCAGTACACTTAAAGAAACATTATAAATTTATGAACAAATTATTAGTTACATTAAGTATTTTTATAATGGTAACTAATCAAATCCAAAACTTTCCTAATATTTAGTTTCTATGCAATTTAGGAGAGAAAATGAAATACATTAGAAAACAGACCCCAGAATCCAGTAAGAATGACAATGCTGTAAGTTTCAACATGCAAGTGTGTTAGGTGTTGTTAAGGAACAATTACAAATTTGGAATAGCAAATCTCATGTCTCCCCCATAATGCCATCAAGTCAAAGTGTCTGTTTCTGTAAGGCATGTGTGCCACCTCTCTTCTTATATAACAGAGTGACTTAATCCTGAATGTTCTCAGGGAATTCCTCCACACAAAGGGGTCAGTTGTAGGCCACAGAACAACCTTATACATATTAGTCTATTAAGTGGTTGAAAACTAAATCCACCTGCATGTCTTTACTGGCTTAATTAAGGATATGTACAATAACTGAAAATAATACCTTTATCCATTCAATACACACTACATGACAGAAGAGATCAAAATGGACATGCCGATCAAAAGGTTTACGTTAGACAGGAAGCAGCCGTCAGACATTTATTACAAATTAAAGGTATTATATTCAAGTCATTTTTAATCTTTTAAAAATGAATAACCCTTCTCTGCACATTAAATCATTTTTCTCCACAGAAGTAACATTTCTTTTATGTCTAAATGCACATATTCCTTCATATGCTTCAGTTCTTTTACTAGTAGTAAAAGAATAGTAGAAGTCTATCACTGTCAATTGTAAGTCAACATTAGCCAAGTTTGGGCTCCTCTCTTTACATGATATAACTGGCTCATCAAAAGTTTAAGTAAAAGCCTCTATATTTAAACAAATGAGAACTCACAAACTGATTATACACAATAATCTTATCTCCAGAATCTCATTTTACTGCACTAAAATTCTTACTGGCATTCGGTAGTTAATAACTTTTATATTAACATATGCTGCTTTATGTCCACCACCATGCTTGATAAATATAAGATAAATTCACCCTTACATTCTACTAATAACTAAATTAGCCTTTTAATTCTGAAACCTTTTACTTTTAAGAACTTAAGAAATATATTAAATATCAATCTTGATGTTTTTAAAAGGATACCAAATTTAGGATCAGTACAGTAAACAGAAAGTCCCTTGAGATGCTGGTATGAAACCTGCAGCTCACTGATTTTGTTCTTGATAATATGCTATTAAATTGGCGAACATGCTGACCTTGTGTGCAAAGACAGAACTGTGCATATGCCACAGAAAGTTTAAAAACAGCTTCAAATTGACTGTTTAAAACTGTAGGCTACAAAACCTTAAAATACAGACAAGTATTCCATAGTTTATTTAAAATTGGCAACCACAATTTAACAAGCTATTCTAACAAATGATTAGCATAGCGTGTGCTTTTCTTTAGCCATCAATTATGACACAGGGTAATGCAGGGCACAACTTAAGTGTCAAATTACAATATGCTATACAAAACCACTTTGCAACACAGCTTTCTGTTTGCTTAGCAATTACTACAGAGAACACTGCTTTTCATGAAAGGAATTGGTCAGAACTGTTTATAAAAATTACCACGAATGTTTATATATTTATATGGTAAAGAATTAGTTGGCAATTTCATAAAATTTTCTTTGACCTTTAATAAACTAGCTGTGTTATCTTGTGTTGGCTTAAAACTGTGCATACAACCAAAATGGTCTTTTTCTTTTTAAAATCAGATTTATCTGTGGTATGTGACAAAAGTAGAATAATATTTTCGAGACCAAAGTATGAAAAGTCTTTTCACTAATTTGTCCCCTAAGAAAACTTAAAATTTTTATTATTTAAACTGCTGGTATAGTGAAAATCTAAATTAGTGAAATCTGTAATCATTCTGAAGACAGAGAAACAGATCTCTTTATAATTCTGAATAGAGAAACATGGATTTAAATGCAAAATAAACTAGTATAATTTCAGAAATGTGGTTCAGGTTGTAATTTTCACATGGCAATCACTATTTCAAATACTTAATCTATCAGTGGTGAAAATGAATAAAGGTTATCTGTCTTAATTGTAGGGCCATCCATTAATTCATAAAACTCTTATGTGAATAAATACTTAATGAGAAAAGGGAAAAAATACACAAAACAGTTTTTATGCTGTTTTTTTCCGTTCTGCTGCTGTCCTTTCTCCCGCATTTGCCTAAAGGCTCTCAGTAAATTACACTCCCAGTAAATGACTGTAATTTACCCGTTGAATTCCCTTGTTCAGGAAAAGCACAAAAACACATTCCAGCATTTCCACAGCTCAAATTTACCATTCGGGATGTCAAGAACAATCCATGGGCAGTAATTTGAAACTGTTTGAACCTTCAAATGAGGGAAATTAGAAATGTTTTGAGAGCTAAGATTTTCAGTGAAGAGATAAAAACCTGATAAAAAATCTCTAACTGTTCTGTTCCTTTCTTCCCCCTCCCATATCAGAGGCAGAGGCCTAAATAAACTAGTCCACAGTGAGTTCTGAGACAGTGCTATAGAATATAGTATTAGTAATATAAGTCAAATTTATATTTACTAGGTTAATTTTTGATGATAATACACACTGCATTAATGCCATGCTTAACTGATAAAAACACAGGTCCTCTATGTACTTTTCTATCAAAGCTATCTCCTTTGCACATTGTCTACCTGACCATGACTCAAAATAACTTCATCTAGTACAACTTACATGGGCAAAAACTGTAACGACTCAGGGTCCTAGGGATACCTAGCAGTCACTGTTAAAATTACTTATAGAAACAAGAACAAAGACTTTCTATTCAGTTATGTTTCAATATGAACAAATCCCACGCACAAAGAAATGTAAATATTTATATGGGCCAAACTTGAATTGTATCACTTAGTATTTTAATATGTAACACAGGCCAACTTATAGAATAAACCAGCATAATCCTTGATGTAAACAGTTCCTTACTGCCGTAAGACACACACACACACACACACACACACACACACACACACCCCTAGAGTTAAGAACATTCAATAACCAAAACAACCTATTTCACTCTGTCTAAAGGCAGGTTTTCATATGGCAAAATGGTTATAAATCCTCATTATCCTAAATAAAATTACAGCACTTTAAACATTTCCAGGGAGAACATTCTCTCTTCTAAACAACTACCTTAGCGAGTAATAGGAAGCAATATGGTTGCACTTGTGTCACAGTTGGAAGCCTTTTTAAACTGTCGCCCTGCTAGCAAACCGATTCTACATATTAAAATGAATGTGTTGCTTATTTCAAGGGGAAAAATCATTTATAAAATCAAGACCATTATTAGGATATTGTAACTTACTTCCCCTTTAAAGTGAACCAGAAGTACAGAAGGCAATAATCGATATATGTTCACTTAACTTCTCTCCATCAGTTTGGTCTTAGAATAAAAAGTATTCTTGAAAGACGAAGCTCTGCAATTTAACATTTAATAAGCAAAACAGCCTATTTACCTAACATTTCTGATCACAAATTATACAGAAAAAAACCTAAATTTCTTTAGTATAAAAAGTGGAGCCTTTACAAATGTTTCCAAGTAAATTATACACATTGTTAAAAAAAAAAAAGTATGTATTATTATCTACTTTAGACTATCTGACAAGTGCATCCTTTTCCTAATAGTTGTGTTGGCATCAAGGAGTAACCCAGATACTAAAGTAGCTATATAGCGATTATAACAGATTAATGGTTTACTTAGGTAAGTTTAATATCAGACCTAAGCTGAATATTTGGGCCAAACTTCTACTGTGCCCTGAAGTTCAAAGAGAAAAATAAATAATAACCATTAGCATTCACTGGGCAGATGAAGACGTTTTTCTCCTGCTCAAATTTGTATTTAATTGTGAAAAATATATTGGAACTTAAATAACTTCTCTATGTTCTTTTTATCTAGGTATACAATGGCCGTGTGATTTTTAAATTCCACCCAGATAATGGAAGAAATTGTATTTTCCAAAATGAGGAACCTTGACCATCTCTCACCAGGGATTTGTAGAGCAGTGCTGCTCCCTATCGAATGGTTGCTTTGCCTGTTTTTAAGACACCCCTGTAGATTAACCTTGTTAGCATTTAATGTGAATGATTTAAAGCTTTTATAATCTCAGCTTTTTTAACATTTGGAGTATGTATTTGACTCAATAGATATTTCCTATACACTGTGTACTACAATTCTTAACTGGGCAAAGCAACTAGTAATAAAGTAATTAACTTCTCAACCAAGATACTATATGTTCTGCTGTTGTTCTTGATTGAAATTTTCTCAGTTAATTTCTAGACAATTACATTATCTATTTCATAATTGCAAACCTGGATGAATCGTTTCTAAAAGTTGCACTATGTTTGAAGCCAGCAGAACCTATGAATGCATAAAAGTCCATTTCTAATGTCACTGTTATCAAGCCAAAAACAATTATACTCATTTTGAGTTATAGCAACCAATAAACTTAGATAATCACCATATGCAACACAACATTTTGGCACTTGAACTTAAAACTCTTGTAGACAACTATAGATTGCCTCTAAAGCAGAGCACTCTTGTCCTACCCAAAGCTGCCAATAGAAATGCCAAAGCTGCTGAATACTGCGCATCCTAGTAATGCTGTCAGTAAATGGCACATTCACACAGCCCCCAATCCTCTCTTCCCAGGCATGGTCTTCTCCAGCTGCAGCTTAATTTCCTGTGACTTGCCTAATTACTGTAATTAAGGATTAATTGCCATTAATTATTCACACATAAGCTCATCGCAAATCATGGGGTAAATGTCTTATGAAAGCTGCCATACAAGCCATGTATAAACACACTGGGATGCTTCAGGCAGGCGAATCTATCACTCAGCCCTCAAGCAAATCTCTGTGCTTCTCTTACAAAAACAGCTATAACTCTCAGAAACTCGACAGTCCTTTCAGGTAAGCATTAGGTTACAAAGCATGTTTTCCTGTGGAAGCCACAACGGTTTTATTAGTACTATAAATGCTGTTTTATCTTTCCAACTGCTATTTTTATGTTTCCATTTTTATTCTACAGTGCTCAGTTTAGGACAACCACTTGCTTCAAGGAGGAATGTTTGCAGTTGCTACTTTCCCCCATCACAGTTTGAAATAGTTCCATGTGGTTTACAACATATGACCATGCAACTGGGATCAGCATGCTAAAAAGTCAATGGATTGGCTACATAATTGGAACAGAAACCATTTCAAAGGTCACAATTTCTTTCATTGGTGTAAAAAAGCTATAGCACATATTTAGTCACTGCTAGGGTGTTCCTTATAAGGCAGGTTACCAGCTCAGCCACAAAAGTACCACTGATAAAAATGACTGAAAATGGTAAGCAAGTAAAATAGCCTCGTGTAGATTATTCTTGTATTAGTTGGGTTCCCTGTTTTCATGATAGCATCTGTTATTTTCACAATTATGAACTATAAACATCATTCCTTTGCAAAGTTATAAAAATTGTTTCTTCTAAATATTTCTAATAGAACCTGAGCTGAGGAGGAAACTTCCAAATCTTAGTCTAGGAATTATGCTCCTAACACTTCTTTCCAGTTATCTAAGGTTGATCATGTTTGACTGTTTTAAAAGTCTTTTAAAACAGAAGAAATCATTTTAACAACAGAATAAACTATTGCATATGTTAAAAAACTTAAACTACATCAACCCTATGTATTATCACTGCCCTAGGAAATTTAAGTCTAAGTAGGCAGGATGTTGTTATAATTGTTATTTTAGTTCCTTCTGCTGCAAATTAATTCATGAAACATTTTCATTCCAGTACATGTTTGTGTGTCTGAGTTAAACATTTATGTTAATGGACCTTCTGGCAGATTTCTAATGTTTCAAATACCCTCTTAGAACAGCAACTTCTCAGTAAGAGTTCTTTCCCCAATTTTCTGCAGTACTTGAAACAGGGGTACATAATATCTAAAATAATTTCACAGTTTTATTAAAGTCTAAGTTTAAAATCAACTACTTGAATAACTACAGACCATTATCTACATTCAAGCAAAGGACCAAGTAAGCTTACAAGACACTGGCTATCCAAAATGAAAAAAACTAAATATATATACTCTACTGTCTATTATCTAATTGGTGGCATATATTCAAATCACAATTTTGACCAATTCCTAAGAAAAAAATAAACTCCATCATTCTTTGGTTCCAACAGATTTAAAGGGTATGTATGATATCTGTAGTGATCACAGAGTGTGTTTCCAACATCCTCCAGAACCTTCTGTACAAATACCCAGCCACTCACTTGAAGAACAAACTAATGTTAGAAATCAGAGAGATGAAACCACAAAACTAAAGCAGCCTAATTCCTGTATATATAACTTCTATTACTCTCCAAAGTCATGAGATATACAAAGCCTGATACCAGTCCTCAACTGATACACAAGTCTCTCTCTGCAACATTAGATTTCTAAAACTGGAATAATGTTTACAAAGTCCTAACTTTTTTCCTTGTTGAATTTTATATGTAACCCAAATTGCAGTCTGGAACTTAGTTAATATTTAATGTTGCTCATGGATACTCCACTCCCAAATCCACTCAACTGGACCACCTCTCCCCTCAAAACTTTTTGGTTAAGAGATTGAGGCTCCTAAGAATTTATAATTCTGGAATCTTATATCCCTACTTAAATAAGAACTGCTATACACTTAATGTAATAATTTAAAAATTTGGAAACTATATCACACTACAGGGAAATTCACAAAAATTGATTTTGGTAGAAACGTGTAATTTATTGCCAGTGATAATGATATAAAATTGAATTTAAATGCTGTTCAGTTTTTATTATCATTGTGTTTTAAATTTATCGAAAGTTCAATACTTTAACTTAGCTGTCATTTTACTAACTGATTCCTACGCCCCTATCCTAGAGTCAGCAGTCAGTGACACAGAGAGCTATTAAAATCTACCACCGCAACACATAGCTTTACCATCAATGTCATCTAATTGATACTTCCCTATTTTTGTCACCTTGCCTTGATGCCAGCTGCCAAGCTCTGCCATGTCACTTTCCATTTATGGACTCCCAAGTCCCTTGATCTGGCTAATTAGGGTTTATGTGTTAATTGGAGTAAATACAAAGATGGGAGTCACAAGCACAAATTTCAAAACACAGCCATAAATTGAAGAGCTGATAAGCAGGGAGAAGATGCCTTCATAGAACAAGTGTCAAGTTTATTTTATCACTGGAAAGACCCAGAATTTCCTGACAAAGTGATACCTTTAAGTTTTTGAAAAGGGTTAATGAGAAGAACAGTAACTAACACAATAAGAATATTGCTTTGTAGAAAAAAAAATGCACAATATATTTAAATTCAGTTCAAGAAGGCACAGTTCTCTTTGAAAATTCCTGAACTACTTCTACTCAATAAGTTTTTTTAAATTTCTACCTTATTCCATATACACACAAAAATACACCTTGCTTTTTTAAATTCCAGTAAGAAAAATCTAAAAGAAAATCCAGTATTTGAAAATCCTGAGATGTGATTCAAGTGAGAAAAATGACATTTTCATTAACATTTTGGGTATTTTAATACTTTTTCTGCTAAAAGATAACTGATTTAGAAATAATTACCGCAAATTACAGCCAAGAATTTCTGAATACTATACAGACAGATTTAGGATACTACATTTCAGATGCTTATCTCAAATGTCAATTAAGACTAAAAAGACTAAAACGAGTGAGCATGATTTTTGTAGTGATCAGAGTGTGTTTTCAACACCCTCCAGAACCTTCTTTACAAAAACATTACTGTCAGTTGAGACACTGTCTTTTCTAGCATATGGTAGGGAGGAGCAAAGTCAGATAATTAATGTGGAAAATAACTGAAAGAGCAGGGAAAGTCTTTCTTTGCTACTTTGCTTGTATAAAAAGTTTCATATCTGAATAGTCACATTTAGTTGACAAAAATGTAATGGGAGGACTACTTCATCTGTTACAACTGTTATGTCTGTTACAACCACCTGAGATTCGTAGCTAATAATCGTAATGACAACAACAACAGCTCATATGACTAGTTAGATTTATACAGCACTTACAGCTTCCAAAGAGCTTTTTACATGTATTATCTGAACTTACGTTAACTAACAGAAGTTAGGTAACATATCTAAAATACACATCTAAGGACTTTTCAGAGAAAGTATTTAAATCATTTTCAGGCGGATGATCATTTAGCAATATTAGAACAACTCTATATTCCAAAAGCATCACTGTAATAATAATAGTATTGAAAAATAAAATTAGTAAGGATAACTAGTGTTCACATCCATGTGTGTTTCTCAAAAGACTGATTTTAGTAGCTTAATACATATGAAACAGGTACATCAAAACTTCTTCACAATCTTTCCTTCCCTTTCTTTCTTGTCTTTTTTAATTAGCAGAATATGCTATTCATTCTTCTAATAATTTATGATAACTTAGGTTTAACATTCTGAAGATGCTCTTTAGGGGAAACTCTTGTTTCTGCTTTAGGATTTTAACTTCCTTTAGTATTTTCAACTCATTTGCCACAAGTCTGAAATTAATCAACTCTCTGAATAAACAGAAGAGACATGGGAATGAATAAAAGATATTTTTTATGAACCATAATATTAAAAGTGAATCTTAGATATTCACATATCTTCCGATGAAGAATAGAATACCTTTAGAAAAGCAATATTCTCTGGAAAACTTTTTGACAACAGTGCTTAAGATTTTTGAAATATGTGAAATGTGAAAAAATTCATTTAACATTTTCCTAGGAAAAAAAAAAGTCACTTGCTTCCAGTGATGTACATCAGTTCAAGAAATATATTTTAAATTCCTACATGAGAAATGAGTGAAAATATCTGAGACTCACATCACACATTGTATCACTAGCAACTTTGTACAACTTTTTAAACAAAACTATCCTATAACTTAGTGTGAGGTTTTAACTGAAAACAACCAAGCTAATTTCTACAAATTAACAGATGTCTATGAGAAACAGTAAGAAACAAAGAAATGCATATGTGAACATCATCAGCATCCAAATGAGTTTATTGTAAGACTCTTTAAAGCACATCTGATCTTGGCTCCAGCCTGTAGTCTACCTTTCAACTTGCAAATGACAGTGTCACCAAACACTGTCCTTCCATCAATCAAGCTGGGTCATGAATATACAAAAGGCAGCAGAGAAGCTGGCTACCTCCTGCAGTTCAACTTGGCCTAATTATCTAGGCCTTTCTTTTGGTTACAGTCTGAAGGGTATACACCCAGTCAGCTGCTGGGCAGCCGGAGGCCTAATCAAGAGAGGTTATGCATACTGACCCTTATATGGACATCCAATGCAAGTTAAATGTGAGCACCAAATGTCATCTTTCTTATTCATCATTATGAAATTCCCTCCCCTTTCGAAATACCAATCTGCTGCCATTTTCAGACACTCCTCTTACCCCCCTCCAAGCTGTCATTTCACTGTGCTTGCTGCCAGTTGAGTGAATTAGCATTCTAACTGATGTGCTGCTCTTCTCAGACAAATCCTAGAGCTGTGTTAACTAATGACTTCTATCCAGAAAAGGGAACTAATAGTCAACCATTGATAAAAGAGAGTCCATTTCCACAAATCACAAACAATTTGCTATAACGGTGGCAAAATCTGTAAAGAGTTACTATGGTTGTCCACTCTCCCTTGTGGTTTTCTCTCATTCCATTACCAAGAAACAACTATCACCACTGAATGGAATTGAAAGCTGCTAACTAGTCAGCTGCAATTGCATAAGATGATGAATTCTAAGCAAGACAATTTATTAACCAAAGTGTTGGTGGTGATAGAAAGAAGGCAAACAATGAAGAACCATTTTCATAGCTAGTCAAACTGAGGATGAATCTGGTAAGATAGCAAAATACCTCAGTGCCCACTGCCATTCCCTGCACATAATAGGTGTTCAATAGTTGTTATTCTCAATGATGATGTTAACAATGACGATACAAAAGATCAAATGTAACTTAGCGAAGGCCACAACTAGGACTGTGTTGTGGAAATGGAAAGACAGGTCCAGATACTGCAAATGTTACGGAGCATGTTATGTAAAAGTGGAAGATGGGAATAAAAGAAGATTTCACTTTTAAAGTGGGGGAGATATATCAAAAAACTAAAAATAGACTTACCATATGATCCAGCAATCCCTCTCCTGGGCATATATCCAGAAGGAATGTTAATTCAAAAGATACATGCACTCCAGTGTTCATAGCAGCACTATTTACAATAGCCAAGACATGAAAACAACCTAAATATCCATCGACAGATGACTGGATAAAGAAGTTGTGGTATATTTATACAATGGAATACTACTCAGCCATAAAAAATAATAAAATAATGACATTTGCAGCAACATGGATGGACCTGGAGAATGTCATTCTAAGTGAAGTAAGCCAAAAACAGAAAGAAAAATACCATAGGAAATCACTCATATGTGGAATCTAAAAAAAAAAAAAAAAGACAAACAAACTTATTTAAAAAATGGAAACAGACTCACAAACATAGAAAACAAACTTATGGCGGGGGAAGGAGGTGGGAAGGGATAAATTGGGAGTTCAAGATTTGCAGATACCAACTAATATATATAAAACAGATAAACAACAAGTTTATACTGTATAGCACAGGGAACTATATTCAATAGCTTGTAGTAACATATGGCAAAAAGGAATATGAAAATGAATACATGTATATTCCCATATGACTGAAGTATGCTGTACACCAGAGACTGACATAGCATTGTAAACTGACTATACTTCAATAAAAATAAATAAATAAAGTGGGGGAGATATAGAAGATAAAATATTTTAGTAAAGAGAAAATTGAGAAAAGGAAACACTTCATGGGCTGCACTTATATAAACCTTAATTTCTCTATGTTTCAAGGCACATTTATATAGTTCCTTGACATACACACCAAAGAAGTAATGCCATCTGGTATGTCAGAAGATAAGACAATGCCTGATAATCATGCAAGTCCTAGAAGAAGTACCGGAAAGTCATATCCAACTGGAATTGAAACAGTGAATACATTTACCCAAAACTGTGGGGAATGGGGTGGGATTTGAGAAAGTTTACTTTATGATGAGAAAAGCATCTTTCATGGTCAAATGTATAAAGTTTGATTATGACAGCACCATGATTACTTAGTTTATAAAGTCAATATACATTCATTCTACAAATCTAATTAAAACCTTTCTATATTCCAGTCACATGGGATCTATGTATGAGTCTCTGGGGACAGGGAAATATATATGAAATGACATATCCTCAAGCTGTTTATAATATCACTAGAAAGACAGGCATGCACATATAAAGATTAAAACAATACCACCAAATTTAAATATAATGTAGTCACAATATAGACTAGAAAACAATATTGTTGCAGTTTTTGAATATATTCCTAAACAAATAATTGCTGTTGTTAAATAATAAAATAGTAAGTGGCATGTAAATAAAAGGTAAGTGAGTGATACAAAGAATCTTTTTTGATTCTGATAAGGGAAGTACCCAGGTATCCTAAAAGAAGTAAATAGTATACAGGATAGAGGAGCTATGAAACATGACCTACCTTGTAGTACAATATGGAAAATAGCATGAGAATGTATTGAAAAAAATTACACCATGAGGCAGAAATTAATCAAGTGTTCTTGAAGAAAGAAAATAGACCAGTCTGACTAGGACAGAAAGTTCTTGTAGGGGACTAGTAGAAATTAAGCCTTTTTGGAGTCTCTAAACTGGGTTGGGGCCTTCTAAATATGCTTTTCTTCAAGGTCCTATGCTTTTCCTTTAAAACAAATGAACAAACAAAAACTTGTTCGAAGTCCATCCTCCCAGCTCTTTTGAACTTCCTGGACATCATACTGCTTTATCTTATCCATCTCTCCATCACCAGCACCTAATACTTCCCCTGGCATATAGCTAGTGTTCAATAAATGGTGGTTGAATAAAAGAATGAAGGTCCAATTTATAAACAGCCAGGAATTCCAGGCTAAAAAGTTTAAACTTTAGCCTAGGCAAAGGGGAATAATTAAAGGTTTGATTAGCATGACATATGCAGTTTCACAGGAAGATCTATTACAAAAGCAGTCTGGCAGCAGAATGTCAAGAAGACTGGACCAAGAATCAGAACCAAGAGTTCTGGTTGAGAGATTACTGGAATAATTGAGGCAAAAGATGACAAAGATCCTGAGAACAGAAAGGGATGAATGTAAGAAATGTTTTTAAGAAGGGCAATAGGATCTGCCCTCAACTTGAGATATAAATGTACATACTAAATTCAGGATTAGACTGCCATTAAACCTGACCCCTCTAGTAAATGTGTGATATTTGATATATCTACCAAGTGGCTCTATCCAGCTTCAACTTGGACTCTAAGAGTTCTCCCTGCCTCCCAAAACATCTCTCTAGTTTTGCTGACAGTGGTATTAGTTAGTCCTTGGTCTGGTTCAGCAAAAATATTTCCTGTAGCTCATTAAGTTGAATTCTACTCACAGTAAACATTAAAAAGTTTCCTTTTTCATTGTGTAACTGCCTGTGATATAGTTGAAGCTGTGAACTGAACTCATTTACACCAAAGTCTTCTTGGATAGATAAAAAACCATACATTATTCCCCTAAGTCTTCTCTGAGTATACCATTTTCAAAATCCCTCCTACAACATGGGTCCCAAGTGTTCAACATAATACTTCCAAATATTTGACATACATAGACTACATTAGGATTGTTACTTCTTTGCTCTTGTTTGGGAAAATATATTTAATCATGAGAAACAAAAACAGAAACTAAGAATTTAGGTCAGAATGGGAAAATTATTTCCCATAGGGTAGGTCCTGCAGTTCTATTAGAAAGGAAATCAGGGGGAGGGTATAGCTCAATGGTAGGGTGCCTGCCTAGAATGCATGAGGTCCTGGGTTCAATCCCCAGTACCTCCATTAAAAACATAAAAAAACCTAACTACCTTCCACCACAAAACAAAGAACAAAAATAAAATAAAAACAGTTATCTGTGAAATACGTCAAAATAAAATGTATTGATGGATGTATAGAGAATAGATGGACAAACATGTGAGAAGTCAGGTTTAGTAAAATGTTAATAAATCAATGATGCTGTGTTTCAAAAAATCAAAATTGCCAATTTTTGACAGACATCATACCACTATTTCCTTTGAGCTTTAGATTTATTTAAGTCTCCTTTATGTGTGTATATATTCAGGTTAAGTCAGATCTGAACTTATTTCAGTAATCATTTACTGAGTGCCACCCAATGCCAAACTTTAACAAATCTATCTCTGCATCTGCTCGTTTAAGTGGAATGTCCTTCCCTTCTCTATCTAGATAACCCTATTAAGTCTTCAAAATAAATCCTTGTTTGCAAAGATTTACAGTATAATGTTACTTATAATACTGAAAAGCTAAAGACAACTGAAATATCCTAGAATATGGAAACGGTTAATAAAGCAACAATACAGTCACTCAATAAAGTATTAGGCAATCAATAAAATCACTTATTAAAATTTGCTAATATGGAAAGTGCTTACATTGTAGTACTCATGAGAAAGACCAACAATATTGAAAAATAGAAGATTCCAATTATAAAACAAAAATATGCATTGAAAAAATGAGATTAGGAAGAATGCAAATTAGTTACTCTTCTGAAGGGCAATTTGGCAGTATCTATTATAAAATGTGTATACACTAGAACCCAGGAGTTGTATGTACCCCAGAGAAACTAATGCATGGGACACAGAGTTACATATGGGTTTTAGTCATAGCCAGAAGCAGAAATCTCCGGTTACTTGCTTTTTAAAATCAGCATTCATCGATACTACTTCAGGACTGCATCATAGTCAACTGAATGAATGTAAAACAACTTATTCATTAAGCAACTGTTAGACTTTAGGGCAGTTATTTCCTCCCTCTTCTTCTATTATAAACAAAGCTGTTGTGGACATCCAAATACATGTCTCTAGTAGACATGCGTAAGCTTTTCTCTAGGATATGTACCTAAGAGTGGAGCCGCTAATTTATAGTGCATGCCCATCTTCAACCTTTACTAGATATTACCAAATTATTTTCCAATGTTGGACCAGTTTATATTCCCACTAACAATACATGAGAGTTACTGTTGCTCCACATTTTTACCAAGAATTTAAATTAACTGAGGTTCATTTTACGCATTCTATCCTGGTGAATGCTCCATGTGCAATTGAAAAGAACACATATTCTGCTGTTACTGGGTAAAGGGAAATGTCAACTAGGTCAAGTTGGTTGATAGTGTTGTTCAAGTTCAATATCCTTATTGATATTTCTAACAACCACCCAATCTGGCATTAATGACATAAACTGAACCTGGTCTTGATATATGGTATGTCTGTATATTGTTGGACTTGGTTTGGCAACACTTTGTTGAGTGTTTCCATCTATATTCATGAATGAGACTAGTCTATCATTTTCCTTTCCTGTATTGGTACCAACCTGTTTCGATATCACAATTATATTAGGGTCATATAATTAGTTGAGAAAAAAACTTCTGTTTGCAACACCGTACAATTTGTGTAAGATTGAATGTATTTCTTGAATGTTTAGAAATCAGTTACAAAACACTCTGGTCCTACTGTTGTCTTCATGGTGAAATCTGAACTACTGGTTTAATTTATTTAATGATTATAAAACCGTGTAAATTTCTACATTTTTAGTAAGGTTTGATAATTTGTATATTTCTACTAACATTCCATTTCACCTAAGGTGTTAAATGTACTGACAAAGTGTTCATAATATCCTCTTTTCTTTTTAATCTGTTGCATATATTTATCTTCTTTTTCAAATTCAATATTGCTTATTTGTGCTTCCCTCTTTTCCTTCTTTCTCTTAAATTTGTTTTTGATCAGTTTTTACCATAAGTTTGTCACTTTCAGTAATTTTCAAAGAACAAATTTGACTTTGTTGATGTTTTCCATCATATCTTTGTTTTCTGTTTCATCAACTCTTCAAAATTTTATTATTCATTTTTTCTATTTTCTTTGGGTTTACCAATCTATTCTTCTAAGTTCTTAAATTGGATTTTTAGCTAATTAAATTTAGACTTCTTCTATTTTATAATGTAAACACTTAAAGGCTTAAAAAGTTCAATATAAAACTTCAGTTATATTCCATAAGTTTTGTTATAAGTAGTACTTCAGTCATTTCAAATCAGTTCAAAATATTTTATAATTTCTCTTACAATTTGTTCTTTGACTTACGAATAATTTAGAAGTATTTAAAAATGTCCAATGTTCTATGAGTTATTTTATTTCATTTTTAAGTTGTCTTTTGTTGATTTCTAACCACTTGTTTTGTCACAACAGAATACTATACTTATGATGTTGATTTTTTTCTATTTTTTGAAGCTTGATTCACGGGTTTTTAAAAAAAGTTCCTAGTGTGCTTGAAAAGAATGTATATTTTTTAGTTGCTGGTGATGTATTTTCTACTTGTCCACTGGGCCAAGTTTGTTAATTTTGTTATCAAATTTTTCTATATATGTATAGAATTATTTTGTCTGTTCTGTCATTACCCAGTAGGGATATGTTAAAATCTCCTACAATGATTGTGTATTTATTTCTCCTTGAGGTTCTGACAATTTTTACTTTATATTTTGCAGCTATGTTATTAGGTGCATATAATTTTGGAACTGTTAAAATTGTCCTGGCAAATTGAACCATTTATCAACAGATAGTGACCCTCTCTATCACTAGAAATGCTTTTTCCCTTTATCTTTGTTTATTTTATCTGTTATCTTATAGCCATTCCAGCTTTCCTACTGTTAACAGTTGCTAGGTATATCTTTTTCCATCCTTTTACCTTCTGTGTCCTATAGCCTTTCTGTGTCCAGGTGTATTAGGTGTGTCTCTTGAAAACTGTCAGTACATTGTCAGGTTTTTTGCTTGTTTGCTTGATATTTGTGTAGTACTGTCTGATAATCTTTTATCTTTAATCTTTTCAAGTCCTTTTACATGTATTATAAAATACATTTGGAGTTATGTCTCCCAACTCATTTTATGATTTCTGTTTGTGCTACTTCTGTTTCTTCTATTTTTTCTCCTCTCATGCCTTCTTTTGGATTGAATGAATTGTATTTTTTCTGTGTCTTCCATTTCATCTTCCTCCCTTTACTAGTCTAGAAGCTATACAATCTACTCCAAGTTTTGTAATGATCATTATCAAGTTCATTAATGTCAAAATTTTAGAAGCACTGAAAACATCTTAATATATATACCCAGTAAGATGCATTCTTATACACAAAGAGACACATATGCAGACATACAGGTAGATGAATATAGCAACGTCCACATAACACTGCCTTGGTCAAGAAATAGAACTCTGCCACTTTCCAGAAGCAACCCTGTGCCCATACCAATCTCAACTCCACCCTCAGCCTCTAAAGCAGCTCTGAGTGAGAGAAACATAATGAAAGCCATAAAGGTTATTTTAAATTCTCTAGTAGCCACATTTTTAAAAAGTGAAAACAAAACAGGTGAAGTTAATGTATATATTTTATTTCCCTCAGTATATCTAAAATAATAGTTATAACATAATCAATATAAAATTTTATTAATGAGATATTTTATGTATTTTATAGTACTTAGTCTTTGAAATCGGTATATATTTTACACATACAGCACGTCTCAATTCAGAGTAGTCACTTTCAAGTACTCCATTAGACACATATGGTGAGGGGCCACCTTACTAAAGCTCTCTTCTAGACGTAATCCCTACCCTGAGTTTTGTGATAAGCTGCCTGTTATTTGCTTTTCTAGTATTCTTAGTATTTTATAAAATAATACTATCATCTGTGCAGTCCTAACAATACAGCTCCATTTTTCCTATTTTTGAATTCTTATATAAAAGGAATTATATTGTATGTTTTCTTTATGTCTTGCTTCTTTTATTCAACCTTGTATGATATTCATCTGTGTTCTTCAGTGTAGCAATAGTTCATATTCATTGCTGTGTGGTATTCTATCACTAGTAAAAAATATAATTTATTCACCCATTTTATGACTGATGGGCATTTGAGTTGTTTCCAGTTTCTGGCTCTTGTTTACAATGCTGCTTTATGCTTTAAACAACCTTATAAAGGTTTCTGGTATGCATGTGAGTTTTCAAGACTTTATACTTAGAAGTGGAATTGCTGGATTATAGGGTACATACCTACACATACCTTCAATTTTACTAAGTAATTACAAACTTTTCTAAACTGATTATGTCAATTTACATACTCACCAGTGAATGAAAGTTCTTGCTGCTCCATGTCTTCACCAAAACTTGGTAGCATAAGACTTTTTAATTTTTACCACTCCAGGGGACGTATAAACAATATCTCACTGTGGTTTTAATTTGTATTTCCTTGTTAATCAAAAATCTTTATCCTCGTCCAGTCAATAAAAGGGCCTCACAGTACTTTAACTCTGATCATAGACTCTCAACTTACATCCAATTTAAACTATCTTGATTTTTTTAATCCCTCCAAATTATGTATTATTATTTCACATAGTCAATATTAGTTATAATTACTCCCAGACTTTCTGATTTCATTTCTCACTATTCTTGCCTCTCACACGTTCCTTCTGAAGATTTATTTTTTCTTCTTTTTCTTAAAATATATCCTTTAGAAAGTCCGCTGGTGGAACTATATTGGTAGTGAATACTTTCAACTTTATGTCTGAAAACACCTTTATTTTTGCCCACGCTCGAGATATTTTCAATGGGTAGACAATTCTAAGTTGACAATTCTAGTTATTTGCTCTCGGCACTTTGAAGTTCTTTCATTATCTTCTGGTTTCAATTGCTTCTATTAAGAAGTTAGCTGTGTTTATTCCTTGTTCCCTTTTTCTCTGACTGATTTCAATTTATTTTTTTTTTTGAATCTTCGGGGTTCTGCAGTTTTATTGTGGTACATGTCAGTGTGGTTACCATTCCATTTACCCCACTTAGAATTCACTGGGCTACCTGAATCTGAACATGCATATTTCATCAGTTCTGACACACTGCTAGCTAAATATCTTTTTGAATATTGCTTCTCTTCAAACTTTCTATTCTTTATTGCTGGAACTATGGGTTAAATGTTTATTGGGCTTTTTTACTCTCTCCTTTTAAGCTGTTTTTCATATTTTCTATTCCTTCTCTGTGCTGCATTCTGCGTAATTTCTTCATATCTATCTTTTATTTCACTAATTCCCTCCTGAAGCCATGTCTAATCTAAGAATTTTCTTTGTTTTTCACATCTATCTTGTGAATTTTAATGGTGTCTTATTTTCTTTCAATCTTTAACTTTAAACACAGTTATTTTATTTGCTGTATCTGACCATACTAATATTTTCAGTCTTTATGAGCCTGATTCTGCAGTCTCATGCTTCTGCTAACTCATAATCATAGTGGCTTTTTCACTCAGGTATCTATTTTTTCCCCCTTTTTCCTTTTGCATTGTGAGGCCATGTCCCCCCAAAATCCATCTCTGTGAATTCTGTGACACTTATGTGTGAAGTGTTTTCTTCTAGGAAAGATAGACATTTATAGATGCCTAGGAGCAGTAGTAACTCACTTCAAACTAAATTTTCAGCTTGAACTTTTTTCAGATATGCAGACAATGTGAATTCCATCCCCAAGTCAACTAAATGTAGGCTATGGTTAGGCATTCTCAGGCCCCTCCGATCTAAGGCCAAGGGCAAGTTCCTCTCTTTTAAGGATTCTGGCTTTATATGAAGATCTCTAATTTCGTCTCTTAAGCTACACATGGCCCTTTAAAATCTACACTCCAGGTTTAAAACCTACACTCACCAAAATTGGCATACACCCCACACCCCTAACAAAGACCAGCTCTTGCAGCTATGGAATCACTCTCCCTGTCCTTCTTTCTAGACACAATTTCCTTACTTCACCACCAGTTCAGTCATGCTTTGGAAATGAAGTTATTTCTAGCCAGCATTTTAAGTATTCTATAACAGATGAAGTTTCTCTGCACATTCAATCTACCACATGGTCAGAAATTCAAAACAATCTATTTTTAAAATGTAAATGCATGACCTTAGATTTGAAATTTAATAAAATCAATGTAACATTTCTAGTTTTCAGGGGGTTTTTTTGTAAAATGGGTATAATAACAGTACCTATCTCATAGAGTTCTTACAAAAATTAAAAAGGAAAATTCATACGAAGTGCTTGGCATAGCACCTGTGACACAGGAAGCATGTGTAAAATATTGGCAATCATTATCATTAATATACTTGATTTGGACCCAACTGCATAACCTATTAAATTCTGTTTTGTTTTTAGAGTCTTAGTTTTACTATTGAACAGCTATTTCCTCCAGCAACATATACTGATGAAAATATATTACTCATGTCTTTGACTTTTTTATTCAAATAATCAATTAAAAAAACACAACTACTTCAGGTAGGACCAAGGACACCTCTTGGGTGAAAGGTCCTAGAGACATCAATCTAAGATGATAATTCATCACTTGTATGATTGTTAAATTACACTTCTTGAGATTGCTTTCAAATTTTTTCATGGTGGTATTTTTTTTTCCATTTTTTTTTTAAATTGAGTTGTAGTCAGTCTACAATGTTGTGTCAATTTCCAGTGTAGAGCACAATTTTTCAGTTATACATGAACATACAAATATTCATTGTCACATTCTTTTTCACTGTGAGCTACCACAAGATCTTGTATATATTTCCCTGTGCTATACAGTATAATCTTGTTTATCTATTCTACATATGCCTGTCAGTATCTACAAATTTCAAACTCCCAGTCTGTCCCTTCCCACTCCCCTACCCCCCTGACAACCACAAGTTTGTATTCTATGTCTATGAGTCTGTTTCTGTTTTGTATTTATGTTTTTTGGTTTTTTTTAGATTCCACATGAGCGATCTCATATGGTATTTTTCTTTTTCTGGCTTACTTCACCTAGAATGACATTCTCTAGGGACATCCATGTTGCTGCAAATGGCATTATGTTGTTGTTTTTATGGCTGAATAGTATTCCATTGTATAAATATACCACATCTTCTTTATCCAGTCATCTGTCGATAGACATTTAGGCTGTTTCCATGTCTTGGCTATTGTAAACAGTGCTGCTATGAACACTGGAGTGCAGGTGTCTTTCTGAAGTAGGGTTCCTTTTGGATATATGCCCAGGAGTGGGATTCCTGGGTCATATGGTAAGTCTATTCCTAGTCTTTTGAGGAATCTCCATACTGTTTTCCACAGTGGCTGCACCATACTGCATTCCCACCAGCAGTGTGGGAGGGTTCCCTTTTCTCCACAGCCTCTCCAGCATTTGTCATTTGTGGACTTTTGAATGATGGCGATTCTGACTGGTGTGAGGTGATACCTTGTGGTAGTTTTGATTTGCATTTCTCTGATAATTTGTGATATTGAGCATTTTTTCATGTACTTATCAATCATTTGAATTTCTTCCTTGGAGAATTGTTTGTTTAGGTCTTCTGCCCATTTTTGGATTGGGTTGTTTGTTTTTTTCTTATTAAGTCATATGAGCTGCTTATATATTCTGGAGATCATGCCTTTGTCAGTTTCATCTTTTGCAAAAATTTTCTCCCATTCTGTAGGTTATCGTTTTATTTTGCTTATGGTTTCCTTTGCTGTGCAGAAGCCTGTAAGTTTAATTAAGTCTCACTTGTTTATTCTTGCTTTTATTTCTACTGCTTGGGTAGACTGCCCTAGGAGAACAGCTCTGAGATGTATCTGAGATAATGTTTTGCCTATGTTTTCTTCTAGGAAGTTTATTATATCTTGTCTTATGTTTAAATCTATGATCCACTTTGAGTTTATTTTTGCGTATAGTGTTCTAGCTTCATTGATTTACATGCTGCTGTCCAGTTTTCCCAACACCATTTGCTGAAGACACTGTCTTTATTCCATTGTAAGTTCTTGCCTCCTTTGTCAAAGATTAGTTGACCAAAGTTTGTGGGTTCATTTCTGGGCTCTCCATTCTGTTCCATTGGTCCATATGTCTGTTTTTGTACCAATACCATGCTGTTTTGAATATTGTAGCTCTATAGTATTGTCTGAAATCTGGGAGGGTTATTCCTCCAGCCTTACTTTTTCTTCAGTAATACTTTGGCAATTCTAGGTCTTCTGTGGTTCCATATAAATTTTATTATGATTTGTTCTAGTTCTGTGAAATATGTCCCAGGTAATTTGATAGGGATTGCATTAAATCTGTAGATTGCCTTCGGCAGTATTCTTTCATGGTGATATTTTTGTGAAACACTCACTGAGGAAATTATGAGATCTTGATAATGGATGTCACATGATCTTAGATTTGCCACTGTAACTGCTCTGTAATTATATGTAGGTGGTATATCTTGTGTTTACCAAATGTAACCATAAAAATCAATTCACCTCTTTATGGATGAGTTATTATGGGGAAAAAGCAAGTAAGACAAAAGATTCAGTGGCCTAATTGTAAAGTCAGCAAATTAAGTAGTGAGGTACCATATGGAGATCACCAAAGTACAGGTTTGGATACTGTCAAGCGGGAATACCGCTATTCTCAAGAAAAGTGCTTGTTGATATTTCTGAAATTTTTAAAATTCTTATAATATTAATAAAATATTTTAAAGAATTTTTACATATTGTGCTGCATTAAGGCAAAGTTACAAATAACATCTGCATTTTAGAACAAAGCATAACTCTGTTAACTAGAAACAAAATAGGGAAGCTACAAATAATATATCCGTAAATCTCCTTGAATGTATGTATCTAGCCTTTACCCCATCCTCTAATAAAATATCCACAATGATTCCTTCTTTAGTCTCTCCTTGCAGTCTAGGCAGAAAGAATTTTTGTTCACTTATTTTGACCTGTTCTGTAATGTTACTTCTCATTCCACTAGACTGTAAACTCCACAAGGGCAGCAGATACATTTTAAGTTTCTCAAACAGTGATTAAGACATAGTAGGCACTTAATAGATAATTATTGAATGAATGCATTTAACTTTCGTTGAGGATAATGCCATGTTTTAAACCAAGGCCCCCACAAAGGTATAAAATAACTAAAGAGATATTTGTGATTAAAGCAAATGTACAGTACACAATAAGACTGATGGAGAAGACATGTAACATTATGCAGCCAAATAAATATGATCATGTAGAGTTATACTTGCTTATATGAAAAGATGTCCACAATATATTATTCAGTAAAGGATGCCAGCTATGTAATAGCATATTAAACTCCTTTTTTAAAAAATAGTACATATATGTAACTGTTTAGCACTATCTGGAAGAGTTGTTACCTCTGAGTAGTAGGAATTAAGGTGATTGTTGCTTTGTTTCTTTATACTTTTTAGTGTTGTTTGAATATCTTAACAATAAGTAAAAACTATTTTATAATCAGAAAAAAATAAAATTATTTTTAGAAAACATAAACAAAAAACAGGGACAAGCAGGTCATCAGGTAAGCAACACATACAACACACCTTTGACACAATCCCTAAACCTAACAAACTATGTGATTCACAGAAGTCTTCTCACATCAACCATTTATGGAAACAGACTACCATCTAATGACAATTTCACACATTCTTCTATAGGTAAAACTAGATAATCTTTATCACTTCTAATCCTTAGCTATTTTACAGTAATCTGACATAATAATATTTAGTGCTCCAGACAGATAATACCATCCTCCCATTTTATAAGGTGCTTTGGGATCTTTCGAAAAGGGAAATGTTATGCAAAAAAAAAAAAAAAACCACATCAGTTCTTCCTTATTACTAAAAGTCCCTTAAGGCCTATAGGAATGGAGTCTGTGCTCATTTAGACAGGCCAGAAACAACCAGATTACCATTTAAACATAGTAATAATAATTTTATAAATCATACTAAACAGGAATTATTATGGAAAGAAGCTTATATTTTCATCTATCTAATGAAGCATTGCAGATAAGGCTACAATGTATAATTTAGAACAAATACAGTTATAAAGATACTGAAGAAATTCCCTAAGAAACACAATTATTTTCTCTTGGATTATTGAATTTCTTTTCACAAAGATACATGGTGTAGGCCTAATGTAAGAGCATATTCAAATATCAGTAACTGCTTCTGACTCACTCACCAGGAAATAGGAAATAAGACCTCTTCTTATAAAAGGAATTGAAGTTAAGTTTCCTTGAGCCATCTGGCCTTTCAGAAAAATCACTTTTTCTCACAATGATGAGATCAACTAGTCCTAAGGATTTCTCTACCATGAAGAGGTTCCAGAGCCAGAAGATCTGGGTTCAAATTCTGGCATGGCTACAAGTTAGCCAGCTTATATGGACAAATACATAGGAAGTACTCAGAACCATATTATTGTCATGTGTGTACACCTGGCAAAAATGAAAGAAAGAATTAGCTAAATGCACAGAGGCAAGTCATTTTACTTCTCTGAGACTCAATCTACCCATTTCTAAACAAGAAGTTTAGAACAAATGATGCCTCATGTCTTTCCTGGCTGTGTCCTCTGTAATCTAGGAGATGTCAGACAGCCAGACACTATGCTCTGATAAATGACTCCCAAAACACTTCTCAAAAAGAATGTATTCTCCTGACCCTGGTCCATCAAGACGCTAAATAAGTTAGGAAAAAAAAAAAGGCAAAGTCACAAAAGTTTAAGAAATGCAGTCTATTGCATTATTCTCATGGGGAATCCCAGTATCAGCATCTTCAAGACTCTGAGAAGTTCTGTTAAACTTTGTTTAGTCTAGCATTTCTCAAACTAACTTTGACCATGGATAGTTTATTCTTTCACCATTATCTTTCAGTATATTTGTTCCATAAAACACACTTTTTGAAACACTTTCTACTGGTTTGTAAGCCATGCTCCCCATTGTTAACATGCTTCTTTAAGGAGACAGGGATTTCTCAAGTTCAAACAATACCTACTTTAGAATGAAAAAGTTCTTATTGAGGTATTATACAACTAGAAAAAGATTTTTTTCCAAGAAGGGTAATTAGTAGAAAGAGAAAAGAAAATAAACACCTGGGCAAAGTTAAGTATTAAGAGAACAGAGGAAATTGTTTGAGAGATGGCTAATAATGTTGAACATCTTTAAATGTGCTCCCCAGACCATTTTAACATTCATTTTTATTTATTGAAACCACCATTCCTAATTTGCCTAGTGCGCTGATACATATTTGATTGGCTACTGGACTTTTAAACTATCCAAATTCAATCACAGTAGCAATACTCTCACTGGCTACTTAGAGTTCTTTAGTTCCTACTGTGCTAATTGTGATTGTCATTAGTGCTGTTCACTGATAATCCAGCTCTCCTCCCCCTCCAGGCATATGCCAAGATTGCACTATCTGACCCCTTGCAGCTGGCTATGTGACTATGGCCAAAGATTTGTGAGCAAGAATTATGAACATTTGTTACTTCCGAGCTATAGCTTTTAATTGCTGGTAAGACAACATTCTGAAGTTGCTTTACTCTGGGGAGGACAATTGGCTATGTTGGAGAGATGATGGCTGCACTGTTAGCCTCAGCTCCTATGTGACTACAATGAGGAGAGTCACTGTGAAATAATACGAAATATATATATATAGGTCTCTGTCCCCAGTTCCTGGCACAGAGCCCCCAAAACCCTTGTAATTTTCTAAGTGACAAGAACACTAGGAGCATCTCTTGCTGTAATATTTGGTTTTTGATCCCAGTCCCTGACACAGGTCTCTTGAAACCTTTGTAAATTCCTGAGTGATAAGAGCACTAGAAGCATCTAATGAGGTGACTCTGGGTGGGCTCCTAGATAGCTCCTGGATGGATGCTGGTCACCAGAAAGATAAAGCCATAATTAGAAGCTTGAAATTTTCAACCCTGCCCCCTCCAACCTCTTCAGAAAGGGGAAAAGGGATAAGAAATAAAGTTAATGATTGATCCTATATGATAAAAACCTCAAAACTATGGGGTTTCAGAGAGCTTCCAGGTTGGTGAACACATCAGCCTACTGGGAGGGCAGTGCACCCCAACTCCACAATAATAGAAGTTCCTGCACTTAGGAACCCCCCAGACCTCACTCTATGTATCTCTTCATCTAACTGTTCATCTGTATCCTTTATCATATCATGTAAGAAACTGGTAAATCAGTTTTCCTCAATTCTGTGAGATTGAGGAAATTAACTGAACCTAAGAGGGAGTCATGGGAACCTCTGATTTATACTCAATCAGTCAGAAGCACAGGAGACAACCTGAACTTGCAATTGGCATCTGAAGTCGAGTGGGGGCAGTCTTATGGGACTGAGCCCTTAATCTGTGGGCTCTAATGCTGTCTCTATGTAGTGTCAGAAATGAATGAAATTGTAGGACATCAAGCTGGCGTTGCAGAGAATTGCTTGGTAGGGGAAAAAAACTCATACATTTGCTGACCAGAAGAGTCAGAAGTTAAGTGCTCTGTGAGCAATAAAAGAGACACATAGAGTAAAGGCTGGGTGTTGTTTCCTAACCAGTCACCCACAGACACACAGAGGATGTGTTGTTAGGAAGAAACCTTTGTTGTCTTAAAGCTATCATGATTGGGAGGTTAGCTGATACAGGGATGTATCCTAATGTAGCCTTTGTAGGTGGGCTTCCACAAGAGAATTAATGCCACGTAAAACTGAGTGACCATCTTTTCAATTCCCCCAAGAATGGTACATGTAGCTAGTAACACGTATATAACATATATTTTCATTGTCCCTATGCTTATCCTACAGAACATTGCTGGAGAAAACAGCAGAACTCTGAAGACTGGGTTGGCTACAAATGCATGCTATACAATTGTAACTGAGTATACAATCCTGCTTAGCAATTCCATTACATGTGTGTTGATTGCCTTTTACACCGACCAAAACAATACATTCCACAGAGCCTGGGTCATGTGGTATCCTCCAGGTTTTGAAATTACAAAAATACGATTCAAATCTCAGCTTAGCCACTTACTAGCTGTGTGATCCCTGGCAAGTCACTTCATTTCTCCGAGCTTCTGCTTTCTCATATACACAATGGAAAGAAGTCTTAAAAACTACCTGATAAAATTATTCTAAGGAGGTAAGTGTATGTAAATACCAAACATAAGTTCGAAGATCATATTAAAGAAATACTAAGTCCATCAAATTCCCAATCCCACCCATCTGAAGTCTTGTAATAGACATATATTTCATTACCTTCCCTCTGAAGAACAGAATGGCAAAGGAAACAGATATGGTCCCTATCTTTATGGGCCATAGAGTCAAAAAAAAAAATTACGAATTGTGATGTCCTATGAAAGAAGGAGTCCAAGAATAATAGGGAAGCTCTCCTTTAGCAAGAGTGGTTGAATAGACTTACCATATGATCCAGCAATCCTGGGTATATATCTGGAGGAAACTCTAATTCAGAAAGATACCTGCACCCCAATGTTCATAGCAACACTATTTACAATAGTGTTGTATTGTAACAAGACATGGAAGCAACCCAAATGTCCAATGACAGATGATTTGATAAAGAATTTGTGGTGTGTACACACACACACACACACACACACACACACACACACACACTTTTGATGGAATACTACTCAGTCATAAAAAAAGAATAAAATAATGCCATATGCAGCAATATGGATGGACCTGGAGATCGTTATTCTAAGTGAAGTAAGCCAGAAAGAGAAAGAAAAATACCGTATGATACCACTCATATGTGGAATCTAAAACAATGACACAAATGAACTTATTTACAAAACAGAAATAGACTCACAGACATAGAAAACAAACTTATGGTTACCAGAGGGAAAGGGAAGGTGGAGGGATAAATTGGGAGTGCAGGATTTGCAGATACTAACTATTATATATAAAATAGATCAACAACAAGGTCCTACTGTATATATATATACAGGGAACTACATGGTCAATAACTTGTAGTAGCCTATAATGAAAAAGAATATGAAAAGGAATATATATATATATATATGCCCACACATATATGTATAACTGAATCACTATGCTGTATACCAGAAATCAACACAACATTGTAAACTGACTATACTTCAATTAAAAACAAAAAAAGGGTGGTTAAGAAAATCTCTCCAAAGAGGTGAGATTTAAGCTGAGACCTGAAAGATGAAAAAGCATCTAACCACTCTGTTTTATCTTACCACCTCTGTAACCTTGGCCTTCCCCCAACTATCATTTGTCTCTCTACTACTCTCCATCACCCTCCATGGGCTACTTGACCTCTGCCTGTAAACATGCACAAGCCTTAGACTTCTCGACGGGCAGAAGGGGTGGTCATACAACCTCATTTGATTTACCATCATCTCGAGTTCTTCATTTTCTTTTTGCCACCATTAAAGAGATTCAAAAGATGGTCGAAGTCTTTCAAAAGTATGATTCCCAAAAATAGAATATGTATTTACTTTCTAAAAAGAACAGCTTTATAAATAAATAAATTAAAATATCAGCTTTGACTAGAATTCCATTCATTTAAAAGTACTGATTTTTTTTAAAAAGTCATATTACTCTCATATCCTGAAAACCCCTTGTTATTGTTCAGATACAGTTCCCTCGTAGCTAGCTTATATGTATATGACATGCACATGCATAGGCATATAATAGACGGGAAGTAAACTTTGAAATTGTAACTAAAAATGATACCATGGATGAGAGGTACGATGGGTAAACCATGCTTTTTAATCGAACGCTTACTAAATGCTCTTACAAATGCTCCTAACCTAACATTTATTTGCCCATGGACTTTAATCATTTCCTGAAGTATTTATGCATGCTCCCTTTTTCAAATGAGAATATTTCTATGGCAAACTAAGGTCAGCTCCACTCCAAATGGCTCCACCTTTTTTGAACTAATATACCTCTTACGTTCATAATTAAGAATTGCCTATTAGTTTGCCAAAGAAAAGATCTGCCAAGTCACAAAATCCCTTAATTTCCTCATAATGTATTTATATACATTTTAGTTGAAACATCAAAATGCTATGCAGAGAGATATAGAAATTCATTCTAAGTCACTATAAACAGCCTTTATTTAAGCCTTACGTTTTATCATAAGCATGTTTTAGCTATATAATAAACATGTTTACATGTAGCTAGTAGTTTCACATGTAAATTCTGTTCCACCAAGAGTCCTATAAATAGAACTGCTTTTAATGGAATAACAATAAAGATAGTATCACATACTGAAGTAATTTTTAAAGAATCATTTTTAAAATCTAAATGAAGAAATTCTTAAAATATTTGGTAACAAGGGTCAGGTGTGAGAAAGTGCAACATAAATGTTAAAACTTTTAAAGAAATGATAACAGAGGAAGAATGGAGAGACAAGGAATTTTACTCGAAGAACTTACTCTATAAATAATAACTGCCTGTAATATTTCCTTTCTACATGCACTTAAAATCTGCTGAAACTAAAATCCTACTCTGAGGAATCTCAGTACATTTGCCTCGGTTACACATGCTTAATATCAAGTTTTGAATGAAGGTGAAACTGAGGAAGCTAGGTATATCTTCACAATTTCAAACTATAATCAATGTGCAAGAAATTAAGCTGTGTATTCTTTAAAAAAAATTATGGAACATACTGCATGAAAGAATGAATATTACACTGAAATTGGGCAGGCATACCAACCAAAAGCATTTCCAGATGGCAAAGAATTCACTGGAACAAGAATTACAGAAGTATATTCAAAGCAATATTCTGTCTTTGATAATTTAGAGGCAGCCATGATAACCACTATTTGTACATGACAGTCATATGAAATAATAAACCTTGCTAGCTATAAACATTACCAAATTCTGACACTATTGATTTATTATGTCTAACAGTGACATCAAACCAAACAACTGACAGAAACAATGTTACAGCTTTAAGAGCAGTTTGTCAACGATTAATACTGCCAAACGGGGTTTAGCTTTATGCTGGGACCACTTGTCTAGCAGTTGTCAATCCAAGCAAAAATTACTACTGCCACACGTCTGCTAACACAGGCCCGAGGCGCCGCTCCGTTAGCCCTCATTACCCCGATCACTGCAAATACAGATGCAAGGCCAGTCCCTATTTAATATGCGTGTTAATTATGCAAATTATTAATTGGGCTGGTGCTTGAGGACTTGTGTTTATGCCCAGATTAGAGTCAATAACTGTATCACACAGCATTCTAAGCCTGACCTGTGACAGAAATAAAGCTGTGCAGAAAGCAACATTTTTTTCATACTCTTCTAGATCAGAACACTAGCCTTATACAGTGTTTCAAATGATTCAGAAAGAGGCCTCACTTGGGAGACAGAGAAACCACAGAATATATCTTTTATTAATACACTTATTTGTTAATAATATTCCTTGCCTGATATTGTTCATAATTATTTACAACATTCATTAAATTATTTTACCAAGTCCATTGTTTCTATTGCAAAAATGTTGAATGCACCAAGCGTTAAAATACATTTTTATAGTTATTTTTTTCCAATAAGGCTATGGTTTGGTCCTGTTTATATTACGTGTCCATAAAAATTGTATGACATGATATTATGTTGTAAATTTTTTTTATTTTAAAAAAATCATATAGATTTAAACCTCCAAAGATAGAGAGCAAAGCTATAAGGTTTTTCCAATTAAAATTTACAGCAGACAATGTTGTAAATTTTATACAGTTGTAATGCTTGCTGCAGTTGTACTGAAATGGGAACTATTGATCAGTGTGATTTCCCAGGATACATGAAGGGGGAACAAGGTATTGCACAAACAGAAACAAAACTTTCATTTGTAAAGCTTTCTATTAGACTTTACTGCCCTCATTTGGTTCTAGATGCATCTATCTAAACAGGAAAAAAAGTCACATTCTCCCCACAGAATTACAATAAAAGCAAAAACAAAAAATCAAACAAACAAAAAGATACACACAGTTAACCAAAAGTAACACTGTGTCCTAGTAAAAGCATAGTTCTGATATACTATCAAGATGATACATATGATTTGATAAAAGGATAATTACCATTTGCAGGAATTTTTTCAAAAAGAAAAACTCTTTAACTTGAAATTGAAAGTAAATCAAGATCAATTAGAATAATTAGTAAAGTATACACTAACAGGAAGAATTAACACATTTATAATATTAAAAATAGTTTCTATGACTATGTTAAAATACCTTATAAATTTTGTAAATATAAGTTATTAGATTTGTCAAGTTTATCGGCATAAAGAAATCAAAAATCTTGGCCTATAAAAAATGTGTTAATGAAAATATTACAGGTTTAATATGAAATCAGATATATTAAAGTTTTGCCTTTTTCTCAACAAAAAATAAAACAAAAGGTCAAATTCCATTCTGCCCAGTTTTGTTGCAGTCTCACTGACAACAGCATCTCAAACTTTTATCTTACAAATAATATAGAATGGCTTTAAGTTATTCAACCAATAAAAGTTACTCATCTCCAAGAGAGTCCCATACAGATAAGCCAGAAAAGTAAAATTAAACTGACTTAATTTGACTTGGTCACCCCATGTGTGATATACTCTAGTTCACTGATAAAAAAAAATAGCTACTATTTACCAAGTACCAACTTCTTCACAGGCTTTTCATAACACCCTGATGACAGATATTACTACATTTTTTTATAATGAGAAAACCAAGTCTCAAAGTTCAGTAACTAGTCCAAAGTCATAACTAGGAGTTTGGAACCCAAGGCGACGTGCCACCAAAATACAAGCTCTTTAGATTCAAGCTACCTGTCAGTTGTCCTAAATGACATGATTCCAATGCTTATAAGTACACATGAACTTGACTATGTAAATGGGAAAAGGAGGCAATTATACTTTAGTCTCTTTGATAATTTGAGACAACTGAATAGCTATTTGTATAAGATGTATCAAACACATTTATTCACTGAAAATTATAAAGGTGTAGTTAGAGCACCAAGGATGGACAAATGTTAATTTCTAAAATCAGTGGCTTTCTCAGTAATAATTTTGCGTATATAATTTGAAAGACAATTTTTTGAAAAATTTTATTAAGTACAGTTGATGTACAATATTATATAAGTTACAGGTGTACAATATAGTGATTCACAATTTTTAAAGGTTATACTCCATTTATCATTACTACAGAATGAAAGACAATTATTTGGGAAGCAAGGAGTGACCAAATGAAATTTTTTAACATTAAAAGTAAATTCATGATTCAAATGGCAGGTATATCTTGATACAAATCTTGGTGTTCTCCAAGAATTTCTATCACAGTGCCGTGTGTGTGTTTGTGTGTATGTGTGCACTAATTAATGTCCCCTCTTTAAGTAAATGCACAGTTTTTCATGTTAATGTCCATTTATTAACTAATATTGAGCATTCAAAGTATGTTCTCTCTAAAAGAGGATTTAAAATCTTTTCATTTGGGTATTATTTTAATACTTTAAATTTCTTTTTTCTTTCCTTTTTCTTTTTTGCAGGGGGGAGGTAATTAGGTTTATTTAAATACTTATTTTTTAATTGTGATAATTTACAAGTAATTCAAGAAGCTGATGAGTAACAAGCATTCACTTAAACATAAAAATATTGTTTCTAAAAAAAGGTACATATAATTCAAATGACCTCAGCTTTTATTGGGGATATTTAATCCTTTGACCCAAGTGATTATAATTTCTCAACTTTAATTTGACATTGAAAGTTCACATTACTAAAAGCTGTACTTGAATAAATTGAAGATGGCTTTTCCTTTCTTTTCCCACCTAAAGTTACCCAAAAGTTTGAACTGTCAGGGGTCCTTTGTGGCATCCATGGCTGGGTACATTTCAGTGTATTCTAAATACATATAGTTTTCTAGCAGGTGGCTGACCTTGGTTTCGTAAAAATGCACTAAAAATATGGTTCTTACATTATTTTGGACCATGTCCTCTCGGTGATAGTTCATACAAAAAACATTAAAGTATACTTGGTGAAAGTACATTTAGAACTTTGGGCTATATTTTGAGATTAAACCAGCGATACCCTAATTTGTCAACATTATCAGTAATAGTTAATTTTTACACTTAAAAAAATTCTAAATTCAAGCAGTGAGTGAAATTTAAGTTCTGAAGTGTGGGAAAAGATGGTGAAACACAATACCAACAAGGCCAAGGCCAAGGGTGTGACATCTAGGTGAGCCAGTAAGTCACATACTATACACATACTGACTGCACAGGACAATATTGCAAATTGAGAAAAAGGAAATTTACTTAGACATTAAAAGATAAGCATATCTTAATAAAAGTGTTGACAAAAAACATTAAAAACAAAACAATCTTCTTGCCTTATACTAAACTAGATGATCCAAAGGCCTACTAGGTATTATACATTAATTAATTTTAAAAAAAGTTTGCTATTAGCATTTACAATTTCCTAAGGCAGTGCAGTCCAATCATACAGTCACTATCAAATACTGCCTTTAGAAGCAGAGGAAAAGTTTCAGAGAAATAACTGAAAAGGTAATATTGTCATTAAAAGTTATAACAATTATGAATGTAATATTTCCAGAGGGGAGGGGGAATTTTGTTTCACTTAAGTTCTAACATATTTCGTAGTAGCAAAAAAAAAAAAAAAAAATCAATGATAAACTGACCCCAAAACAACACCCACCTTTAATGCTTCCAGAGACTGCATATTGCCAACAGTTTATTCAAAGTCTGAACCAACCTCTCCTTGACGTGCAATGGTACTAAAAAAGCACAAATTCAGAGTGTTTAGAAACTGGAATTTCATTGCTCACTACAGTGCTTATTCCAAATCTAGTCAATGATTCTGAAAGCCAAATTGCCCATTTTTAGTACTGATCAGTTATTACATGGAGAATGTAGTAATTTAGATAACCTCCCACATTAACAGCTTGAATTTAAACAGGTAGTAAGAGGCAACATTCTATTATAAAAGGGAAAAAAGAAATAGACAATGGATGGATCTAATAATGGGAAAAGATAACAAAGACCTAGGATTCTAGCATCTGGCACTAAATGAACTTTTTTGTAAACTGAATGGCGGTTTCCAAAACTGCTCCAAGCATCATTCCTTTGCCAAGGCAGTAAACAGCTTTTATCAGCAATAATGATGGCATAATCCCAGCTAAAAAGGAAAGTAACATATGGCAGCAGCCCTCCAAATACCATCCCGACAAAGTAGGGGGCATTTTTATTACAGCGTCCACTTGCAGAAAATCTGCCAGACATCTTTCCCTTTTTCCTTCTCTTTTTATTTATTTGTTTTTAAACAGGTTATCATCTTATCTAAACTGAATATTACATTCGGGAATTTTAAACTCACGATCCCTTTTTCTTAAATCTAGTCACAGACTTACACAAAAGAGACTGCTACATCTATTCAAAACAATAAAGTTTTTTGAAATCTCTAAATTCATAAACAAATGCTTTTAATTAAGGCTACTGGTTCCCAACATAGTGACTTATACATAGTGAATACCCAGGAAATAACTGATGACAGAGTCTAAGGGTTCTCAAGAAATTCAGGGGGAAAATAATATAAACACAAAATGTTACTTGGTATTAAGCTGATAAACAATGAACTATAGTGAACTGCAAAAAAACAAAAACAAAAAAACCCCATGATCTACAAATGATCTTAATCTTACTAATACGTGTTAAAATGACAGACTTCATAACATACAGCTTTGATCAAAACAATCTCAGTGAAGTATTTTTTAGGCCAACATACTGTTTATCAATAAAAGTGTAAAAGAGGATGCTTCTATAAAATATCTTTTAATGGCCTGCGGGGTGGACTAATGAATCATAAATCTACATTGGTTTTCAATGATGGACTTTCTATTTTCATTGACAAGTCAATGGCTGTCTTTTTTTACCTAGGCTCTTGATCTTTCCTACTACCTTGGAAATATAATCTAAGAATGACAAAGATGTAATTTTCATTCAGATTTTAAGTGTCATAATGAACAGATTTGGAAAGTTAGTTTACTAATTAACACAGCAATTATTGTGTCCTATACATTTAACATCTTATTATACACTTAGCCAAATGCAAACCTTTGTTTACTTCAGGCAGATTTATTAGCTGATAGAGAATCAATGAAAAAGTAAAAGAATGTTAATGTCTTTGACATCTCTACCTATAAATATATTTTCAGGCTGAAAAATGTATCTAATAGCACCACTCACTGATGTGCACTACAGTTTACCACAGTGTCTATATTTCTGTTGTCAGTTTTACAGTATCTCCCTTCATTAAACCTATCAAGTTTTCCTTTTGATCATGCAACCAAGGCCAGAAGACAGATATCTTCCTGGAACAGAGCAGTCTGCCAAGTCTTTCACAAGACCAGCTTAACCTCCCTATTGATTTTTTCAACACTGCAGCCATTCATTGTTTGTGACATTTGGCTGTCGGCTCTTTAACACCCTTCAACCAAATCAATTTCATATTTTTGTCAATGCTCTGCAAGAGGATGAGTAAAAATAGGAAGAGACTTAGCATGATTTAAAATGTTGATTTTCTCAAACAGTTTTATCTTTAGTTTTTATAAAGCTTATAAACTTAATTCATGTGCTTATTTCTATTTCTGTGAAAAACAAGAGAAGCATTGTAAATTATATTTTTTCAGTACAGGACTGACTTATTCTTATTGATCTTTTAAAATCTCTAACTTTTTTAATGTGAATGAATTCTTATACAATCACATACTACTTGACCTAAACACTACTACATGAAAACAGTTATGTTTTCTGTGGTTTGGGTATTTTTAAAAATTCGTAAGAAACATCGTAAGAGACAATATACACAACATCATCATTACAGTGTTTTCAAAAGGCAAACCATGTCAAAAAAGCACAATTCAGCATTTTGTTCAACCCTACGTCTAAACTTCCAGTGCACCTAGATAGTAAATGTCATGGACTGCCGTCAGGCTGCCAATACAAAAAACTCCTTTTGACATCAGTGAGAACAACATGTGAAAATCAGAGACACATATGTTCCAAATAGTGCCAAATCTCCCATCATTCAGAAAATTCAGCAGACTCACGTGGATATAAACAGAGTAAGAACAAAACTCAAAAGAACTAGGTATTTTCATTTTATTTTTGTTAGTAAAATTTTAAGCTACAATTTTATATAATTACTACTAGATTGCCTGTTTTTAGTTTTAATTATCAAAAGAAAGAGAGACTGAAATCTTGACATCACAGTAAGTGATTCACCTAAATATACATTTAAAGACTAAAAAAACAAAGTGAGTTAATGACTTGAAAATCCTGATGGTTCCTCTGGAACCATTATACATTATCACAGAATGCATATAATATGTAATTCTCCAAAATATCTTATAACCTAATATACCTATAGTTTGCTGTATATTAACAGATGTTCCAAAAATATCCAAACATAGCTATATTGTGAAATAAAAATTTAAAAGTTGCAAAGGCTATTTTAAGTGTAAGCATTTATCTAACACATCTAAATCATTAAAAGCACAAATTAATAATCTGACAATTTAAATAGCAACAATGAAGCCTTTTGGAAATACAGTGCATATACATATTTAGGATGTTTCCAAAATGTAAATAATTACATTTCATCAAATCTAAGACACCATCACTTGTAAGATTCACCATGAATTTATGTGCTACTGTAAAGGGAAAAAAAACTGCCAATTACACTATGACATGACATCGATTGTTAGAAGCATCCTAATTTCAAAAACGTTAAAATGTGGGGAGGAAATGAACATCTTAGAATCAATGAAACATTGTAATGATGAACTAGAATAACATCTACTACTGGTTCTTTATGTGTGTCATTTTTAAATGTGCACGTTAAATATTGCAACATAGCACTTCAGGTCACTTTGGAACATGAACGTGACCTTTTGCCTAACAAACTGACTCCCACGTTATTCTTTGACACCTTAAGGATATGCCGCTGTATAATGAAGTACAGCATAATGAATAAAGCACACAGGAGGAAACCACATCATATCTGCCATATTTGCAAATACATCACTCTGAAAAATTCAACTAAACAACTAAGAATCTTCAGAGCATTCTCCATAGCAAAGATTATGGAAGAAACACTTTGGAATTAGGACTTTATGTTTGAATAAGGGTCTGCCACTCCCTAGTTAGGTGACCCTGGGCAAGCTACTTAACATTGCTGAGCCTCAGTTTTTTTCACTGATGAAAAGAGAAATAACACCTGCCTCTCAGAACTACTGTGAAAACTAAATGAAATAATTCTTAATAGAGTATCTGGCACCTTGTACATGTTCAATAAATGTTTCTTTCCTCTCTTCCCACTATCAAGCTATTGCAAAATCTGCACTAAAACCATACAAAAGCTAATGAACAGCTGACTTCAGATCAATCTGACATAACATATTTAAGATGTTGCTGATGTCTCCCTAGAAATCATTTTACAGTATCACAGAATGCATATGGCAACCAGTTACATATGATTAGATCCACGAGAATATAGTCTCATAACGGCAGGAATTTGTCTGTTTTTTTCACTGCTACATCCTTAGCATCTATAACAATGCCTGGCACTTATTAGGCACTCAGCAAATCAGGATCTCAAAGAACTTTTAACTTTCAATCCCTCATTAAATTTTACCTTGGTAACAACTCATTGAAGACAATGCAGTAAAGGATTATTTTCTTCTACCTCTTTCATCCTAAAGAATTAACTGACCATAACAATGTTAATCTTAACAGCATAATTCAACAGTAACATTCTAATTCAACAACTGTTTATTGAGTATCTACCATTAGACTAGCACAATGCTAGGTACAGAGGAAAAAACTCCAAATAGTGTAAGATACATTGCTGGCTTTACTGGAAGACAAAATAATAACATGTCTAAATAGTATAAGATACATTGCTGTCTTTACTGGGAGACAAAATAGTAACACACATGAAATTAGATGTGATCAAATTTCAAAATGAACCATATAGATAATAATTTTTCCCCTGGAGAACTAAAAATTAAAATAATTTAGAACAAGATAAATAAAAACACAGAAGACTGCTGGAATCAAGAAATCACAAAATGAGGTGATTTTTGATGTGAGACATGCTAATCCAGACATGCTATTTGATCATTGTTCGTGAGGTAATGTAGGATATTTGAAACACTCTACACTATGTGAAGTCTATAGATTCCAAACTAGAGATTATTAGCTCTCTAGAGCAGAGGTGGAAATATTTCACTCAAGGTAAGTTACACAGGGTAAAAGAGCATCAATGAACTGGACTGGACATAAACAATCAACATGTAAGGTCTAGGTCAGCCTACCTTAGCACCTGTTCAACATATTTACTGATGCTACTGTGTACAGGCCCTGTGCAAAGCATCTGGGTGTACAAAGATAATAAGAAACACACCTATTACAAAAAGCTATTAGAGGAGAGAGCAGTTAATTTAGATTGCAGTGATCTATTTGTGCCTCTGCAATTACAACCATTCTACAGGTTAAATTCATGGATTGAAAGATGGGACAAGATAGTTTACTAGAAAAGATCCAGTTCCTAAACTGCTGCTCATTTGAAAAAATGGTAAGAAAAAAAAGTTTCTGCAAAATGAATATGTGATCTTTGTGGGAATGTTGAAAAATACAAAAAAGTATAAAGAAGAATATGTAAAGAATCCTATTTCCACTACTGAGAGGTAACCATTATTTAATGCAAATATTTGGTCTTTACTCTTTTTCTATTTTTTCCCTATATGAAAGAACTTGGAGAAAAAAAAACCCTAAGAACATATTATATTACTATCTTATAAACTGCTTTATAAATT